>NC_056733.1:1259679414-1259779414 GCF_019279795.1 Protopterus annectens
GATTAGTATTATGATTTCATACAGTATTGGTCCATACTTCTTGAGTATATTATGAGTAACATTAGCTCCCTCCTCATATTTACACCATCCTTCATAAACTGGTTCTGCATGTTTTGTAGCCTGCCCCACCTTGGCTTTATTAACCTTTAAGCTATATAAAGTCAACTTTTTCCCATTTACAGTTACTGTTTCTATCTTAGTTTATACTAGACAGTAATTTTACATTTTGCAGCCTACTGCACTGTATTCCACAACTCTTTTTCCTATATAATGTTGTGCAGTCTTGGAAACTCACTTTTCTTTTACTCCTTACATTCTTATTACCACCCTATTTTCTGCCAATTTATTACTTTACTCCCTGTAATGATGTACATTCTCATCTAACCCATTCCACTCATATCAACCCCTTTGTTCTTTATACTACTTATCTCCAGATTCACTTTCTTTGGTTCTCTTTGTTTTCCCCTTAATTATGAGGTATGCTCTTTACACACACAGACACACACAGACACACACACACACACACACACACACGCACACACGCACACACGCACACACACACACACACACACACACACACGCACACATGCACACGCACACGCACACACACACACGCACACACACACACACACACGCACACACACACACACACACACACACACACGCATACACACACACACACGCACACACACACACACACACACACACACACACACACACACACACACACACACACACACACACACACACACGCGTTTAGTATTTCTATTTTTCTCTGTTCTTTGCAATCTACCCTGATTTTTTCTGTACTTCTGCTGGATTGTCCTTAAATCTTAAGAAGAACCAACTTCTGCTGGGTCCTCTTTTCATCTTAAGAGGAACCACTGCACCCTTACCTTTTCTGGTTGTGTTGACCACCACTGTAATCATTTCTTTCTGTAGTGGCTGAGGTTTTGGCCTAACTGGTAAAGTATTACCTTTGTCTGTCTCTTTTACTGATTGGTGAACTCTTAAGTAAAAGCATCTACCAAATTGCTTTCTGAAATTCATTGACCAATGTTTGGTTCCTCCCCCTCACACCCACTCACCTCTATACTATGGGAGCATGGAGGTGAAAACTGGATGTTCCTGCCCTGTGTAATGTAAATGGCCTACTTCTAAATAAGTCCAAAACTACCTCTTGGAGCCTATCTTCACCACTACAATGTAGGCTAGATAGCATTTACACTAGTGTTGTTGAGTGCACTGCAATCAAGCAGTACATAACTGAGATGAGATATCAGGGAAATGAAAGTACCATATCTCAGACTGTTGACCTAATAGACCTGCTACTTGTGAGACCAATGATAGTGGTTGCTCATTGATGCGAGGTTCAATGTTTGGGTTATCCTGCCATGGTTTGGTACATTTTGTTAGAAGTGTACCGGAGACTATATAGGCCAATGTTTTGGATAAGCCATCCAGTTGACGTCATTTTGGTTTACTATCAAAAGTCCGGGCATTAGTCTATTGAAATACAGGACACTGAAACAGAAACATTAAAATCCATCCATACCAAAACCCACAATATCAAATCTTGGACTTGCCACCCCCCTCCCCACAGGACCCATGTTAGCACTTGTTTCTGTGTTCATGTAAGTAGGGTGTGTCACAATTCGGTACATTTTTAGAGTTGTACCTGATCGGTGGTGTGGTGTGGATTTCCACGTTTCCGACTTGAGATCCTGCATTTCAATGGACTAATGCTCAGACTTTTGATAGTAAAGCCTTTACTTTCCCAGGAAGCCATTTTCTTCTCAACTATTTTGCATAAGTCTTAGAATTTGTTCATCCTGTCACCTTCTGTATTTAATCTTTCAAGCTTTCAGCTTTACTGATGATTTCAATAATCATTCTTTCAAACTGCAAGAATGTATCCAGTACAATATTTGTTTAAAGCATGGTTTTCTTGTGTTCCAGGGACAAGGAGGGGGAAGGGAGATTGTCCTGGAGATATCAGCAGGTGGATCTGATTTCTTTCATCATTTAAAGGTATTTTACTTATTTTTTTTATCTTGGGGCTCTTTGTAAAATCTGACATCCCTTTAAAATATGTATTTTCTTGTCATCGAAAGGATCTTTCAAAAGTTTGGCTCACTGTCTTGGACTCTAAGCCACTCCACCATGCAAGCATACTTGGTATCCATCTTTGCCTTATGGCTTTGCATGGATAGGTGCAATATTATATACAAAGGTGATTTGCAAATATCATTAGCAATTTGGTTTAGACACATTTTTTTATCATTGCATTTGGCTGGTTTACTTGATCCATGATTTTAATTCACCTGTTTGGTGAATCAGTTGCAATGCATTTACGTCTGTTACAGCTAGGCCTCAGGTCTCACTTTGTAAAAGACTTGGTGTAAGTTGCCCTCCATTATTTAAGCATCTTTACCAGTGCCAGAAATATCTGAAATGAGCCTCAGTAATCATCAGTCTTAGAAAAGGCCTGTTCTAGCATTTTATTTCAAAGACATTTTAATTAAAGTCCTTACAGTTAAGTCCATGAACTAAAATCATCATACCATCAACATAGATTAGCACTGACAGTGAAACCAGTGTTATTAGAATGCTTTGGGGAGGTTTTTATTTACTCTTTGTGGCTGTCTAAACTAAGATTTATACTGTGAAAACCGAACTAAGAGAGTGGAAATTTTCTTTCATCTTTCATTTCTGCAAGTGCAATTTGACTATCCTGTTGAGTGCTGTGAAATGCTTTAGGTAGGAATCTGAATCATTTTTCATTGTAATGGTGTTTTTTTCCTTTCTGTGTGGTTGTGTGACCACTGTGCTTGTATATTTACATAATGAGGAAAGTACAGTTGTGTACACTTACCATAAATGTAGATGTTCGAGTGTATTCACTGTTGCAGTCAGCAGATTTGGATTATCCCTGCCTGGGTAGCCCTCGGCCGGCCCGAATACCAGAGGCTTAGTATTTCTGCATCGGTTGCTGTCACTTCAGGACTGATGTCAGGTCATCAGTAGTATAAAGTAAGGCAGCCGACACCATTACATCAGTTTTTCTTGCCCTAACTGTCAGGATCCCCCAGTTGGGAGCCAGGTCATGGTGGAAGAACCCCACCAGTAGAAAGTAAATACCAAAATGTCCCTTGTAAGGAGAGAGATTGAGAGAGAGAGAAGAGGGGGACAGAGGGAGAGAAACCAGGACTGCAACAGTGAATACACTCGAAAATCTATATTTATGGTAAGTGTACACAACTGTACTATGTTCTTCGTGTTTCACTGTTGCAGTCATCACATTTGGGTTGGTTCCCAAAGCTGAGGAAAAGGGTGGAGGCAGTCAAGGACACTAGGGGCTGGCTAGGATGCCCTGCAAGACTGCAGTGGCAAAACCTGCCCTGGATTTGGAGAAGATAGGCAGGTGGTAATGTTTGGTGAAAGTGTGAACAGATGTCCAGGTGGCAGCCTCCAGGATGTCCCTGGTGGGGACTCCTCTGAGGAAGGCTGCAAAGGTGGAGGCTGCTCTGGTGGAGTCAGTCCCGACTCCCATAGGGGGAGGCTTTCCATGTTGCTTGTAACAGAAATGGATGCAGTGTGCTATCCATGTAGAAATTGTTTGTTTGGAGATGGCTTTGCCCTCTGCCCCTGCAGCAAAGCTAACCAGCCATTGATCAGACTTTCTGAGTGATTTAGTCCTGTCTAGATAGAATCTGAGCTCTCTGTGCACACATAGAGAGTATAGGATCATTTTCCCCTTGTTCTGTGGGTTAAGGAAAAAGGTGGGCAAATGAATGGATTGGTTGAGAGCCACACTGGACACCACTTTGAGCATGAAGGATGGGTTAGTCCTGAGGGGAACCTTGTCAGCATGGAAGATAATGACGGGCTCCACAGCCATGAGTGCTTGTAGCTCAGACACCCTTCTAGCTGAAGTGATGGCCAGAAGAAAAGCTGTCTTCCAGGAGAGAAATTTTAACTCTGCTGAAGATACTGATTCAAAGGGGGGCAGGGAGAGCTTTTCCAACACAAAGTTAAAGTCCCAAGCTAGGGTAAATGCTCTTCTGGGTGGCCTCAAGTTGCTAGCCCCTCTTAGGAATTGTTTGATCAGAGGATATGAAAAAAGGGCAGTGGCTGCTGGTGACTTCAAATCAAAGGGGGACTGCAGGAGACAGATGAATGGGTGGGATCAATGGGAAGGGGTACAGCCAACTAGAAAGAGAATGAGCTATGCTTAAAACCACAAAAACTGTAACTTTAATTAAATACACTGCACTGGGTGCCAAACCGTCATTATGAGAGTCCAATCAAGACAAAATGAAGTGTAGAAGAAAAAAAATATTTCAATGCATTGGCTGCATGACAGCTTATTTAATATCTAGATGGAAGCAAAAAGGTTGTGAGGCATGAAAAAATAAATTACTTTTTAAATACATTACTGGAATGCCAGTCAAAATCAAGTATAAGAAAACAAGCAGCACTCAACTCAAACCACTTCTCCTTGCACTGCAGTTCTAATTATAATTTATATTCAGCTTTAATAAAGTACCAAGTAACATGCTGAAAGTAGCAATCTATGTGATACCCCCACTTGTAAAAATGTTTCTTATCCAAAAAAGACCTGCTGCCTGACAACTATCTACTTGTTTCATGGAGAAAACATGATCAAAGTAAAAAATGAAATACAAACAAGAAACAAGCTCAAGATACATTGCTTAAAGGCTTACTGCACAGGCTATGGACCACAAACGATAGACTGGCATTCTGTTTAGTTTACAGGTAAAGCCTGCAAAGATGACTGCAAGTCTCCAACAAATGTAATGAGCTTCTTAAAATAATGTAATTCTGTCCTTTATTACAAATACTGTCACAATTTGAAATGTCTCTGGCTGACTGTGATGGCCCTGACACATTTGTCATACCTCTCAACCTCAGATCAAGAAATCTGGACAAAGCCATATATAGAAGTGGGACAAAGGCCCAAAAATAAGGACAATTTTTAAATATTGCGCTTATAAACTTAGACTGATAATAGAATAGTAGGTCTTGCATTAGTATGAATTTTCTGAAGGGTATGAAATCTGAAACTCATATGTCTGTCATTATTTTCTAACTTCAGTCTTTAATGATTTGCCACTAATTTGCCAAAAAAACAGATTTTCTGAAAAATGGACAAAAATGTGATGCAAAAATATAAAACCTGTCAAAGAAGGGACACTTTTTTAATATTAGTACTGCTAACTTGAGCAGCTGACAAAATAAAAGAATCTACATGCATTTCTGAAATAAAAGTAATCTATAACTCAGATTATTACAGTTATTTATTAATTGTAAATCCTCCATGTTTTCTTCCAAAACTGTCATTTTGCAGAGGGATTATTAGGGAAAGAACAACATTTTGAGCCAAAACTGGGGACAGTGGAGAGGTTTGGATATGCCTAATTCTATAAAGCAATTTATTTGCAAGTACCTCTCAACCTGCAAAAATGTAGACGCACATCTGCCACCAGACCTCAAGGTGGTTTCTATTTCTATGAAAGAAAGGAAAACATATATAATACACATTTATACTAACAAAAATGAACAAAAAATGGCATTTACATAAAAAGTGCTGAAATACAAACGTGTCTTAACACCTATATGATAGCCTTAATACATTACTAGAGTGGCAGTCATTCTGTGTTATACTTACACTATGTTTGGTCATTCAAGCTTCATACGCATAACACAGTATAACATACATCTTAACCATACATTCATGTTACAGTGCATATAACCTGGAAGTGCTAACATGTTAGTAATATACCATATTATACCATATAGCAAGCAGCTGAATACAAATTATACACAGTGTAAATATTCACTCTGGTTACCTGCTTATACTGAATACAAATTATACACAGTGTAAATATTCACTTTGGTTACCTGCTTATAGCCAACCATGCATTTCTGACACACTGTTTAAATGTAAACTCAATCAAATCAAATTTTTTAGACTACATACTCACAGTAGCAACTAAATATTTTTATAAATTTGCTAAGCAGTAAAAATCAAATATTTTGAAATGAAGGCTCACTGTAACATTTAAACATCTCTACACATTTTGTTATGTAACAAATTATAACTGTTACTAACATTCCAGTAAGGAAACATTTATGTTCAGAGCATTTATCTCACAAAAGCAGTTTGCATTATTATTATTAAAACATAAAAACTATGGTGTGGCATACCTAGGTGAAAAAAAATCTGACAGTTGAATCTTTGACAAAATTTAAACTGACATTACTAAAGCTGTTGAACCTGCTGTTATAACATTTTCTGAAAATACCATTAATTTGACTTTCTTCTTGATAAATGTAACAGACTTCTGCACTGTACTGTATTGTCTGTTACATACTACATTGTTTTAACATATATAGACAGATGTTGGAATAATTGAGAGTAATCACAATAATTTCTTATACCAGTGTTTTTAACAACAGAGTGCTATGTTAAGAGAAGTATCATCCTTCTAATTAATATATATCCCAAAATACAATGGAAAATATAACTGGATTATCTGACATAATGATATTCACATTATATACCACAATGATCTGCAGGCCTTACTTTGACTGTTGATGCTTCAAGTCTTTTGTTATAATCTGTTCTACACACCCCACTTTAATAGCTACTACTGTTTGATACAACAGTGGACACATTATCAACGGCTGCACCAGTTATACCCGTCTCTCACACACATACACACACATGCATGCACACACACACACACACACACACACACACACACACACACACACACACACACACACACACACACACACACGCACGCATGCACGCACGCACACACACACACACACACACACACACACACACACACACACACACACACACACACACACATGCACTCTGTGGGTCCTACCGGCCTTTGGTAAATGAGTGAAACCCCTGACACATAGTTTCGGGGTTAAGAGATGAACTAGAACAGGTATATATTATTCAGCCAAAATGCAACAACTTTTTTCAAGGTGAGCAAACAAAGCAATACCGCCTTATTATTTTCAAATATAAATTGTGAGAGACTAGTGAGTCAACACTGTGTGACACAGTTATAAATTCCATTAGGACATGATTTATTTAATTCCTATAAATGATAGTGCCATATAGTATAAAAAAGCTATACAAAGGTATTAAGACAGAGGCTTAGAACAGATGAACAACAAGAATAAGACAGTATAAGCAGCTAACTATTTAGCCAAGTTTCACTAATCGGAGGGCATTTAATAAGTCAAATGACAGCACCCAATGTTGTATGCAAATACAACTGAGAGTATGTTTAGAAATGGCACAGGCCAGCAATTTTCTAATGACTAGCGAGATACAGGTCTATAGAGTGAGGATATAGTACTACACATACCATTGCAGTGGTATTAAGAGCAACTTTTTTCTTTTGTTCCTACTTCAGTCATGCCCACTTTCTGTTTTACATTTGGAAATATACCCACACTTTATTTTCAGCAACACCTGCTACAAGCTTAATTTTACTGGAAAAAGTAGAAGACACATCTTTCAAACCTGCTTCAGTATCACCTATCTGAGGTATGCTTTATTTATCCATTTTTGCCCGAAGGGCTTTCAGCTGGAAGGCTCACTACTGACTATCAGCTGTCATGCATACCTATTCTATATTTGTAGTGAGATGACTTTAATGGTTGCTGACAGGTGAGTCACTAAGCCTGCAGGCCCTGATGGAAAGTGGTCTGCAGCCATTATCCTTGGAACAAGGATTATTTTTTTTTTACTTAATCTCTGTGCTGCCTAAATAAAAGTAAGCATCTCACCCCTTAAAAACATATGGATTAATACTATCCAAGGATACAAATAATACACTGCATTCATTTCTCAAGATAAGTGAACTACATGCAACTGGTATCACTTAGTATCACTTTGTATGGGTTCATTTATTTGGCCATGCTTGTAATAGTTTGCTTGCTGATATCACACATTCTGCACTTTGAATGCCTTATTTCATAAAATCCAGTAAGACACTGAGAGGCAGGACATCTGTAAAAACATAGATTTATTTTCACAAAATCACACCCGAAAATCAAAATAACAACCCACTTTACTTAAAAAAAATAAATAAATAAATAACACTCCCTGTGGTTTATTCCACCAAGAACAGCATAGTCTCTCACAGTACTTACTTCCAGGAACGGGTTGTATTTAATTTTAGTCCTATGGTATCCTCCATATTCCATAACACATAGTACTGTGCTAGTGTGCTTAGTGCTAGTGATTGTTTCTCAGTCTCTTTTTTGAGAAGAGAGCGAGAACCAATCAGTAACAATCCAGCCGTCCACGTCATGTACGAGCACCCTTCTAATTTACTGTGTGGTTAAACCGCATAGACTTCTGGGCATCACACCGATGCCTTTTCTTTAATCCGGACTGCTTTCCAGACGTTTGCTGAAAAAAAAAAAAAACGGAACTTGACAAGCATGCGCAGTTCAAGTTCTGGGACTTTGCGGACTTGCTTAGGAGCACAACATGATTCTAACAAAATATATTTAAATACATTGTTTTATTTTTTTATAATAATGTAATGTAAAATGTCCATCTTTTTGCTGGGAAGGCTGCAGTCCTGCAGTCCGATGGCATGAGCTGCCCCTGGAAAAGGGGCTGTTCAGTGGGGAAATGAGCAGAGATAGCAGTAGCATGAATTTTAATAAAGGAAAAAGAGAGACCACTGTGTAGCAGATCAGCTAGGTAATCCAGGATGACAGGGAGGGAGGGCTGTACCATATCGGCATCCTTAGCCTGAATCCAGGTGCAGAACCTTTTCCATTTGTCAGCATAAGACTTTCTAGTGCTAGGGCATCTGGCCTCATGTATAACATCTAGTACCTGTTTACTGAGGTTGGCAGATTGATCAGTGGTTAGGGAATAAGCCAAGCTGCCAAACTGAGGGTCTGTAATTGGGGACGCATAAATTCTCCTTCCCTCTGGGTCAGGAGGGTTGGGGTCTGAGTGAGATGCCATGGTGGCAATGGGGACAAGATTTGCAGCAGTGAGTACTAGTGTTGGCGAGGCCAGTCTGGAGCAATAAGAACTATCCTTGGTTTTTTATCCCATATTTTGAGCAGTACCCTGGTAATGAGAGGTAGTGGAGGAAAGGCACAGACTGATATATTGTCCCAGGGGAAGGACAGGGCATCCACTTTCCAAGCCATGCAGTGATGCTCCCTGGTGCAGAACTTGCTGAGCTGATGGTTGGTGTGAGAAGCAAAGAGGTCGACCTTCCGGGTGCCCCATTTCTGAGTAATTAGGGTGAAGGTTCTTTTGTCTAGCTGCCACTCATGTGGGTCCAAAAGATTTCTACTTAAGTGATCTGCCATAGAGTTTAGAGAACCTGGCAGGAATTGGGCTAACAGGTGTAGTTGCATGGCAGAGGCTATGTGCCAAAGGGTCATGGCCAGCCTGCATAGAGGGTAGGAGTGAATCCCTCCCTGCTTGTTGATATACCACATCACAGTGGTGTTGTCTGTTTTGATCAGGAGAGCCCCTGGGGAGAGAAGGGGCCTGAAAGCTGTTAATGCATCCTGGACAACTAATGTCTCTTTTTGGTTGATGTGCAGATGGATTTGTTGTAGACTCCATTGGCCCTGTATGCACCTACTGTCCAGGTGCGCACCCCAGGCATAGTCTGATGCATCTGTGGTGAGAGTCTGGGCAGCGGGGGTTGGTGAGAAAGGTAGTCCCTTGTTTTGGGAGCATGCTGCTGTCCACCAAAGAAAATATTTCCTGAGACAAGCTATCATGGATATGAGTTCCCAGGTCTTGAGAGTGTTGACACCAAAGGCTTTTTATGTACCACTGACGTTTCCGCATATGCAGTCTGGCATATGGAATGAGAAGAATACAAGATGCCATGAACCCCAGAGCTTGCAGGATTTTTCTTGCAGATAACTGGGGTCTGGTGGTTAGTTGAGAGAAGTAGACTGTCAGGTAAGTTTGCTTTTCTGGTGTAAGGAATGCCATCTGGGATGCTGTGTCCAGGCTTGCTCCCAGGAATATAACCCTTTGGGTGGGTACTAGTTTGGATTTCTTTTCATTGATAGTGTACCCTAGGGAGGTTAGTAGGGACTTTACAAAGGCCAGGTGCTTGAGCAGCTTTTCCTGACTGTCTGCCTGAATTAGGCAGTCATCAAAGTATTGGTAAATTTGGATATCCCTTTGTCTACAAAAGGCAATGGCCAGAGCCAGACATTTTGTGAAAACTCTGGGAGCAGTAGATAAGCCAAAGGAAGTACAGAGAACTGAAAGTGGAGAGATACTGCCCTGAAACATAGGTATTTCCTGCATGATTCCCTGATAGGAATGTGGAGATAGGCCTCTTTTAGGTCTAGGGTGGCTAGCCAAGCATCCTTGGAGAGCATGGGTAGCAGTTGCTGGAGGGTGAGCATTTTGAATTTTGGTATCACCAGGAAGGTGTTTAGAATGGATAGATTGAGGATGGGGTGCCAGGTGCCCTCTTTTCTGGGTACCAGAATAAGTCTGGAGTAGAAACATTGGCCTTTCTGTTCTGCGGTAACGTGCTCTACTGCCCTCATAGAGAGCAGGGAAAGGACTTGCTTTTGTGCCTCTACCCACTGGTTTGGAGGTAGATATAGGAACCCTTTTGGGGTTGGAAGAGTGTGGAAAGAAAATCTGTATCCCTGGGACACTATGTTGAGGACCCAGTGGTCACTGGTAATGGTGGCCCAGGTGTTTGCGTGAAAGGAGAGCTTTCTTCCTAGGGGTAGGCAGAGGGAGGTGATGGTGGTGGAGGAGAGTCATTGTGAGTTCGTACCATGAGGGGGTGGCTTAGAACTCCCTGTTTTTGAAGTAGAGGAATTCCTGTCTGGGGGGTCTGCTTCCATGGGGTCTGGGCTGAACTGATGGGGTGGGAGGAGGAAAAGACCAGTGCTTGGAGGGGCAATGCCTGCTGAACCTGGGTGGCTGGACCTGTAAGAAATCCTTAACTGCCTGCATATATTTAGCTTTTTCTTCCATCTTTTTTAAGACCTCCTCTGCCTTATCACCAAATAATTTGTCTTTGTGCAAGGGTGCATCCAACAATTTAGATTTAACATGGTCTGACAAGGGCTGTTCCTTAAGCCGTGCATGCCTTCTAAGGAAAGAAACGGTGACTGCTGCACTGCAAGAAGCTTCTGGGGCATCAAAACCACACTGTTAGGTGTGCTTAGTTACTTGACTTGCAGAATGCATTAACTCTTGTAACACTTTAGGTACTGCACAAGCAGGAAAGGAAGACACTTCTTGTTTGAGGAGTTCCATGGTATGGTGCTGAAATTTTAGCATATGGAATTGGCAATTTAGTGCTCTGATAGCAAGAGTAGCAGAGGTGTATACTTTTTTACTCCATCTGTCTAGTGCTCGAGAATCCTTATCTGAGGGGGTGGGATTCATAGCAGAGGTTGCTTTAATACCTTTAGGCCCTTGAGAAATTACCTCATGGTCAGCAGTAGGATTTTTGAAAAGATATTTGTGTGAATCAGGGACTCTGTAATACCTGTCAGATTTTCTGGGTCCAGGAGGGAGGGTGTCAGGATTCATACTGGATTCCAGGAAAACATCATCCACAACAACCGGCGCTCATGTGAACTGCTTCTGCTTGAGGCTCCATGGCAAGAAAGACTGATGTAATGGCGTCGGCTGCCTTACTTTGTACTACTGATGACCTGGCATCAGTCCTGAAGAGACAGCAACTGACATAGAAATACTAAGCCTCTCGTATTTGGGCCAGCCGAGGGATACCCAGGCAGGGATAACCCAAATGTGATGAATGCAACAGTGAAACACGAAGAACATCTTCAGGGTGCTCTTCCTTCAAAAGTGCATGTTTTATGTATTGTATTGATTTTCAGCTGAAGTGGTTATTATAATATATATTTCAATTGTTTGGAATTTTTAATTTTGAAGTAATGGAATCTCATATTCTGTCTTCATTGTTTCATTATAAAACACATTTTAACAAAATATGCATTCTGTCATAAATATATGTACCATGGGCCTTCAACCTTAAGTAAATTTAAACTTGCCTTCATTGTTCTCCTGCTATTGTATATGCAGTACAATTTTTGGTAGCAGCTTAGAAAACTTTGAGTTACATGAACTTTTTTGCTCTTTCTCAAAATTTTCATCGTAAACCATTGTGATCAAATAATTACATTGTTCCAGCTAGGGGTCTAAATGTGCTTTGCTTCATTACTCCAAATTTTCCAATAGTTTTTTCCAGTAGTTAGCAAGAAGTAATAGTACAAACCTTGCATTCATCATGAAGGACTTGTGGCTAGCACAAGCCCCTTTCACTAAGGACAAAACTGATATAAAACTGTATTCCAGAGAATCCCAGTTCAAGAAGTCCACTGTCTCAGTCCCTACTGTAATACTAAAGGTATGCAAAGCATATATAAGCATAACAGTGGTTTTGATTCTTGCATACCTCTAGTGCTCCCCCCCCAAAAAAATTTGTTTTACTATCAGTGATGCATGCCAAAAACAACCTAGTATAAGTACGCTCTGCCAAGAGTCATGGACCCCATGAAAGAAATCAGTGTCTTGAACCATCTCTTTCTATCTGACAAACATCAGAGGCCCTTCCTGACTCTTCCATCATCTTGGCTCATATTCCTTACAGGTTCCACATTCTCTTCTAGTCTATCAGAGATTGGGCAAACAGCCACTACCCTTATCTATGCAGTGAAGAGTAGAGACCATGGACGACCCCATCACTCAACCAAAAAGCAATTAAGTGCATATGTTCCAGCACTAAGTGGTCCCTGAAGCAATCCTTGCAGTTTAAGAGACAGTATTGTACCCTCGACTCACTGTGCATTCCCACGATAGTCAGGGCCTACCTAAACCTCCCTTTTGCATTCTGGTTTTGCTGTAAGTTCTCCACCTTAGCAAAACTGGCACATCAGTTACAGCAGTCTTTTCCAAACCACATAAACCTCCAGCCAGGTAATCAAAGTACTCAGGCTATCCCACAACCTGTTAGCAACTGAAGCTTCTTTCTGATTCCACCTTTTCTGGTTGTAACTGATGTCTGACGTTCACTGATGAAATGATTGTGCTGGAAAGGGTAGCTGACAGAGTCCTCGATTTATTTCCTACAGTAATGGGACAGTCACTATCCTTCTCTTCATCTAACAAGACAGTACTAGTCACCCCTCACTTCTATGAAGATACCTGGTGTGCTACTAAAGAGTATGGCCCCTGTTCCTCTGACTCACTTAGTATGTGGTGTACATGATCTGTCTAGCTGGGTATACTATTTGCATAATGATTCTGCATAATAAATGCATAACAACAATATTGTTTTAGGTTAACAGTAAAGAGGACCATGCAAGCCATGCACCACAGTACTCCCACTTGTTGGGTCCTACCACCTCTTATGCATAAATAGTCTGTCTGCCTGGACATCCACAATTGGATGTCCAACACTAAAGAGAGATTAAAGACAGGTTTTTGCATTATTAGCTACCTGGTTTCATGAATCTAACCTATATATAAATATATATATATATATATATATATATATATATATATATATATATATGAAAAACTGAACATGTCATGGAGATGCAAAATGGTTATTCTGAACAGGAAAAACAGAGGGGGAAGGAGGGGACACAGGCAGCAAATTGCATAAACTAACTACTCTTGGATCTCTCAGAGTACATTTTCACAGTGAGGGTTATGGAGCCAAACTAAGGTCTTGTGAAATGAGTGGTGGAGAGGAATTACACAGACCCCCCGTATTTACGAAGCCCTTTATAGCGTGCAGGATTAGTTTAAGAGCTATTTTTGGCAATATGGCCTATGTGTGATCCAAGAACGAGCTCCCGGGGAGGTCTTAGGCTAATCCTGCACGGACCGAGCTCCTGCATGCAAATTACCCTCATTTGCAGTTGAAAATCATGCAAATAAGGGTAATATGTGATCCAGGAAGCTGACAGCTGTCCGTGCAGGACGAATGTAGTATGCAGAAATGTACTCGGTTAGTAACCGAGTGCAGTTCTGCAATCTACAAAACGGAGCTATGGCAGCTCCAAATAAAGGCTGCATATCATTGAGGAAGCATGCCAATGTCCAAGTAGAAGGCCATTGCATTGCAAAATGTAAAAAAAAATAAACAACCTTTAATTTTCATTTCTGCGAGCTCGCCTGGTTAAGCATAGGGCGACGCGCAAATGGGATTGGGATGAACTTTATAAAATAAACCTAAAATAAGCATTCTAACTAAAATCAGTATTCTGCCATGCAAGTCAATGGCAGTCAGAAGACAACCTGGCCAGTGAGTAATGGTTGCTAAGGGGGGAGGCTCAGTGTGGGACATGTAACTATGCATTAGCAGGCAATCCTAAGCAAATGAGGGAAGGGTTAGTGAATCTCAGATTTTTCCAGGGTGTGAGGCAGGTCCCAAGTGTGTAAGAGTATAAATAGCTGGGTGCAAGATTAGGATATAGGTGACATCATGGGGGGGGGGTGTCAGGCATACTGTAACTGGATTGGAGACCTGTGGCTCGGGATTACTTTTAGTGTAGCACAGCTAAACTAGGGGTGTGTCTAAACCTGCCTAGCACTCTTTACAAAGTGCGAGCAGGTGTGCGTGCCACGCACCGGGTTGTACAGGAAGAAAAAGGCAGTAAAACCAGGAAAAGGCATCACTGTGCACATTTGAGCACTCCATTTGTGCAGTGTGCACACGGGCCTAAACAGGGAGGCAATGGGAAGGGAAAACAGCAGTAGGAAGGTAATCAAGGAGAACTACCTGAGCTGCCAGGTGAAATGTATCAGAATCAGCTAATCACACAGGAAGCAGACCAGCCCAGCCCAGAACACCACTATAAACCAAGCAAACACCTACACCCCTGGTTTTTCCACACTCTACACCACCGGTGTATACAAGCGGGGAAATTTTAAAACCAAATCTACAAAACGAGAAGGGCTGCAGCAGGCAACATAGAACAACATGTGCAAGAGGCTAAGGGTAGTGAGGATGTCAATGCTGCCAAACAACCCACAGTGAGGAGACAGAAAAAAAGTGTACAGACCCAGGGTAACCTACCAGGTGCTACATGAGCTGGAGATATGTGGAGCGCTATAGGGTGGACAGAGACATCCTACAGCAAATCGTTGAGCTGTGCAGGCCACACCTGACACACCACACTGGCTGAGGGGGAACCCATCCCAGTGGATACCATGGTATGTGTAGGCCTAGGTATACTAGCCACAGGTACCTCCCAAACTACAATGGGGGATAACATGGGCATCTCACAGGCATCAGCATCCAAAGTATTCCACCAGTTCCTGGATGCCATGTCAGCACATGCCAGTGAGCATGTATATTTCCTCAACACATGTGAGGTGTTGACCCGCAATATGCGTTTTTTCCACCAAATAGCCAACTACCCTGGGGTAGTGGGTGCTATAGACTGCACGCACTTATGCATCAAATCACCACCCGATGAGCAGGGTAGGGCCTACATCAACCGCAGGGGCATCCCCTCCATCAACTGCTAGGTTGTATGTGATGCCCAGGGCATTATACTGAATGTGTGTGCTGGCTGCCCTGGAAGCTATGATGATTCACACATATGGCAACTGATGCAGCTGTATCACAGATTTGCCGATGTGGACATCCCCTACGGTCACCTAGTGGGGGATGCTGGGTACCCCCAGGCGCCATGGCTGATGACCCCCATCTGAAATGCACACACACCTGAACAACAACGCCATAATGATGCACACATCACAGGCCAGACATATAATAGAGCATGTTTTTGGGATGCTCAGGTCATGGTTCTGGTGTCTGGACACATTTGGTGGAGCCTGCAATATTCACCAGCTACATGTACCCAAAAAGTAATGGTATGTGCTATGCTACACAATATGATCCTGCAGAAACAGCTGCAGCAGGAACAGCATGGGGCAGGGCCACACAGCCCCCCCACCAATGCCAAGGCCTGTACAGGTACAGAGTGACTCAGAGGAGGAACAACCTGAGCCCGCTCCAGTAAGCAGAAGGGGGCGTGCCCAGTATGCCCTGGCCTTGGCAAAGAGGCAACGCATAGTATATGCACTGACACAGTAGGGCCCCAGGGAATGACACCTCTCTCTGACTCATGCAGACAGTAAAAGGGATGCCAAACATGACACTACCTGTGCCCAACCATGCATAGGGAGAGTACTATGTGCATCCAACATAGGCAGCCCTCCAGCACCATCCTCATGTCCGGCATACCCTCAAGGTAAGTCAGTCAACCTACCAATTGTCAAATGGAGTAGAATGTGTTTTTACCTGTAGCTATGGTATGGATGTGAACATGCAAGGGAATTGGGTGGCCGGATGTCAAGGCAGCAGAGAGTAGACACCCATAGTGGCAGCATGAGATCTGTAACACATACTGGAGTCACCATAGTAGCCAGTACTACACAGGGTGACAAAACCCACTGCAGAAAATGGCCTCAGCAACAGGGGTGTCCATAAGAGCCATACATACCAGTCAGGAAGGATCACATACCCAGTAACAGTTTCAGCCAGCAGGACAGGTGAAGACAAACACAAAAAAATGCTGTACTATGGCCTCCAAATCTGTCCTATGGTTAACCCCTCCACCAGGCCTACACAGACAGACTGCAGCAGGCCAGGCAGTCGGATGTAAGTTGTGAAGGCTAGGAAGTCAGACACTAATATGTAGGTAAACAAAGCTAGGATCTGTACTACACTGGTAAGCCCTAGCCAGCAGGATAGGTAAGACTACAGATTGAAATGGAGTACCTGACTCACCAGTACAGTCCTAGCAAGTGTGTACAAGTGTCAGGTGCACCCCCCCCATCCAACGTACACATAGAGTAGCAGTCAGGTGTGCCCCCCCCACTCCTGTGTAGAACAGTAGAAACAGACAGGTGTCCCCCCCGCTATGCAGAAATGTAGCAACAGTCAATGGCAAATGACCGATGGATACCCTGCAGACACAGCATGCTACCTGTTGGTGTACAACAAAAGGTCAACACCGCAGCACAAACAACCTGGACATGGTCCACACATGCAATACAGATGCACATACTGGGCATGCTCACACACTTAAACACATGAAGGCCATGTCTGCAAACACCAGTGGACCAGACTTATCTGGAAGTTGCAGTTCTCAGTGTGAACACATCAGTATGCACCACTCCTGCCTTGCACACACAGTGGATAGGAATGCAGACGAATATGTAAGGACAACACACTATAATAAGTCACAGGCACATTGGCATAGATTGGGGAGAAATTAATAAAATAAGGAGGGTAACTGCGACAAGGAGCCATGCGGGCTTGTCCCAACTGGCACACAGCCTAAGGGCCCCCAACATATGAGGTGCGGATGTAACCCACTGCATATACTAGCCACTAGTACCTGTCAGCAATGACAGACTATGTGGTGTACGTGCCAGCTGTGCAACAAGACTGTACAAGGAAGCAGCCATCAAGTAGCTGTATACACGAACCTGTGACATATGACCCCGTGTGTGCCCGCATGTGGCATGTCAACCCCTACATGAATGGGGTATGGCCCATGCACACACTGCCCTCCCCATAGCAGTAGTATGATTGATTGTGTGTTGATGTGTTGTGGCAATCCCACTAGTGACGGGTTGCACTCCTGGCCTTGCCAAGTGTGTTAATTTGGGTGCGTCCCTGTGTGAGTGTGCCTGTGCTGATGCTGGCACCTGTTCATGCAGACAGGCACATGTACATTACCTACGGTATATCTACCATAGCCCTGTTGCAGATGTCACTCACCATCACATATATGTTCTGAGTGCTCCCCACCAGATAACCCATGTGGTGCATCCAATAATAGCATTGGACTGTGATAGCACTACATAGCTGTCAGGTGTTTGATACCCTGTGCTGGTAGGTGTATGACACAAATATGCATCGGTTTTACCCTCCCACCTCTCCCTGGCATGTATTCACCTCTGTCTGCATCCCCCACTCTCACTCTGGTGGAAGTGGAGGCCCACACCTGCATTGCTTAGGCAGCAGCATGTGTATTTAACGTGATGCTCATCATCAGCTGATGGCCTCTGCATTAATTGCAGGCCTTCCCTAGCCAATTGCATGTGGAACAGGTGTGGTAACATTTCCATAGCCAATTGCATGGAAATGCACTCCACTACCTGGGAACTTCCTGGTGGTGTTGGCCCATGTCTGTCACTGTGAGCAGGAGCTAGAACTGTTGTTTGGCTAACATAATTTCAGATGAGTTGGGGATTTACCTCTAACAACATACACTGTGGGAAGAGGGCAACAAACAGGAGAGGGATGTGCCTGACCTGACTACGCAGTGTAAGTGCTGCTATACTGCATATGGAGTAATGTTGGATTAACAGTGTTTGTCGGGATATGCCTGTCGTACATGTCGCAATACCTGCCATGTCATTTCCATGTATATCAGGAAAACCCATCTGCGGGCTCATCTGCAGACTGGGCAGTGTTGTGCCTTTGGTGTCATGTGTCAGCCATGATGCATCTATCCGTGGAATGCAGAAGGTACTGTGAGGATTGTAGTCTCTTGATGGTGAAGGCCATGACAGTTACTGACTACATATCCCTCATTGGACATATGTTGCAACAAACTCTGTTACAATGGTAGATTAATGAGGGTATCACAGCAACATGTCTATACTGGCACTGTGTATGTGCTGTCAGTCACACCTCTGTCAACCTTTGTACATATGTCATGCATGAAGTTGTGCATATGTGCTATACATCATAAATAGTGTCAACATATCTGATAACACGCCAGTGATATATCAGAGTGCTACACATGTCATGTACAGTAGGGGTTACACTTAATGCCATACCCTGGAAATCTTGTGGATGTTTGTACAGTACTGAGGTCTATGTAATGATGGTGAATGTCGGCAGTGTGTGTATTGTAAATATGTACTATGGCCTGTGTACAGACTGTGGTAGATGTCATTGTTCTAGCTCCCTTTCTATCTGTTGTTACATGCTGCCCCACTGTATGGTACCATATTACCTTACATGTGTGTAGGGCCATACACACACATGTCCCATACCACAGACAGCCATCAGACAGGACTGTGTAGCAGCCCAGTATATGTAGAGTCATTCTGTGAGTGGCACATATGAGGATGGTGTAGGACAGATAGTCCATATACTGTACTATTATGCTAACGTACCATATGTGGCTGTGGCTGTGTTCACATTGGTTGAGGTTATGCACTGTCACACAGGTGTATCCTACCCTGTGCTGTGACATGGCTGTTGAGCCTCCTATATATGCAGGTACTGTACCATGATAACCTTAGGATGTCTGTAAGTAGCCAATGGCACACATGTTAAGAGCAGATGTCACCTTCCACTCACACCATGTCTGTAACAACAATCCCAATGACAGTAGCAAATGTCTATTAATATACCAGCTATACATACCAGACATCCCCCTGCACTACTACATTGGGACTATAGGGCTGGAGTAGGGCTACACTCCACGTCCAGGACATATGGTGGGACGATATGGACATGTACATATCCAAATAGCCATATATATATATATATATATATATATATATATATATATATATATATGAGTACACATGTGTAGTACTTCAAATTATCATGGCAACCACCCACTATGAATCCCTACATCATGTGGGCATATTCCCTGTAAATTCCCTGTGTGATGGACATCCTTCCTGTGTGTGGGCATCAATGTTACAGACAGCAGGTAGCAATACCTCTTACAGGAGATCCTGCTCACTCAGGGCAGCCACATATATGTAGTAGGATCAGGACATACAGATAGACTGTGAGTAGAGTGGTGTAATGCTTTGCATAGTACTGATGTTACAGGGTGTGTGTACATACTAGTTTACCTTGGACTGCAGTCTGTCTACATAGCTCACTACTGTGGGTCTATTCATTAGCTGGACAGAGGTGTGCCTATCATGTGTTGTCTGTCCACCACACAGGTCCTGTGTCGGATATTACACTGGCAGTGTGTGTGTTGCATGCTAGCAGTAAATGGCTATATAGATTTGTGTACCTGATGTCGTATTCCTGCATAAGGGTATGTTGCAACACATCCTGTAACATCAGCATGTTCCAGGGTGTGTTACTGCAATATTGCGGGTATAGCCTTGCGTTCCTGCCTTTGTCCTCCACATATATGGCAGCCTTTGTCCTGCTGTGATACGGGTATGGGTTGTTAGGTAATGGCCTATCATTAACCACTGCTAGCATTCCTACTATCATCCCAGTCATAGCGTGGACACCCACAACATTTGTTGGCCAGGGACCATACATGTGACATATACATTGACATTACCACAAGTAATGAATGTCCCCCGAGGCCTTGACTACAGGGTGTAATTGGAGGCTGCTGAATTACATCTGATATTGTTGACTGTTACGTATTGTGCAGGCAAATCTGTTGTCAACTGTTGTACAAATTGAAGGGCTTAGCCTGGACACCATAGTATGATATATATCTGCACTGTCTGCATCGACTGTTTTGTGTGGGCCTTGCATCCATCACTGATTATATACATCAACATCCATGTGCTATCAGTAATGGCATATATTATTGTATGGTACACAAATAAAGGTTGTCTGTGTATACATACCTGTGTGTCATGTCATGTCCTTTGAATTGTGAGTGGGTATATGTGCAATGTAAGTATCCCCTTTGTGGGGCTGGTTGCCACACCACACATGTCACAGGTACTGGTTACAGGGCTTGTGGCTGGGGATATACATTGCACCCAGTACGTCCACACTACTTCTACACATGTATGGCTACTAATACCCTTTGTCTGTGTATATGTGTATATGTGTATGTACCCATATATCCCATATTTCTTAGATATATATATATCAAGGGTTTCTTCATTTTATTTCAATGTACTATTGCTGTTGAACACATGGGGACTCTTGGTGGAGATATGCGGACATCTATGAGCGGTTTCACTCATTTATTTACACTTTCCTCTGTTCTACTTTGCAGGGGCATGTTTATTCTGAGAGCTCTGCTCCCAGACATGCCCCCTGCACTCATCCATGCTCAGTGTAGGATTTGGAGCTCCGGCGGTGTGCCTTCATTATTATGCGTGGCGCTCTGCCATCCTGCTCATAAACTGCCACTTACATGCAGGACTAGTTTACTCCTGCACGGCAGATTAGTGAATCCAGGGGAGAGACTTTCAAAAGGGTATGGGGCAGGTGGAAAAAAAGACAAAAAGAAAGTTAGAACGAGAAAGGAGGTAGAATGATAAAGCACTTAAAAAGCTGACTAGATAGGCTTGTTTATTCCTTCAAAACTCGGGCAAACATAATGTAATGCTATGCACAATCATGCCTGTCTACGAAGATGAAGCCACTTTCATCATTTTTAGTTGATAAATACCTTCCAAATGACCATCTTCTTCTGGTCAAGCAGGCCACTTTGTCCTGTGTTTCTTCATACACATGTGAATTTCTAGTGAGCCCATGTCACACTCTGTCTTTGTTAAACTTTTGAAAACTAACATTGCAAGACAGTAAATTAATACAGTCTTCTCTAATGCCAAGTACCAGAATCATTATCATCAACCCCCCCCCCCATTTTCTCACTTTTTTTTACATGGGGTTAGAGAGATATGTCAACTGTTACCATCACCATTAACTTAGTGCCACTCTCCAATCATCTTTGACAGTCATGCCTGTCTTCCTCTCGTACAATCCCTCTAGCTCTTGACTGAATGTCCTCATTTCCTCTTGTCTTCATCTTGTCACTCTCTAGATCTCCCAAATCTTCTTCACCAAGTCATCGTTGGCTTTTCTTCACAGAGTGTAACATGTAGAGGGCACTAGAAATTTACACCTTTCACAACCTTCTCTGTGGAAAAAACACCAAAATCCTTAACCATTTCTGCAACTGGGACTGCTTTGGCTTCTGCTCTAATCTTGTCATTTATTCATCTGTCCCAAAGTGTGCATCCTACCTCCTGTCACAGGCACTTCATCTCTATCCCCATCTAGCTTCCTCCACTGTTCTGCCTTCACTGCTCAGTTTTCTGCAGCATCCAGAAGTAATTGTCACACCATTGTTTTGTACACTTTACTTTTCAGTTCCTTTGGCATTCTTCTGTTGCACACAATTTCTTACAGCCTATGCCATTTGGTTACAGCACATGGCTTTATGTTTTGACCTCTTCTTCTTTCAGACTTCTCTTCCCCTTAACCATCCCTTCCAGACACTTAAAACATGTACTTCAGCCAGTCAAATTACAAGCGAAAAATGCAATATGAAAAACAGCAATAATGATTTTCTGCAAGTGGTAAGCCCTCCTGCACTCTGTATGGATCAACAATCTCCCAACAACCCATTTAATTTGTTATTCATATTCCAGGCCTGATGCTCCTTGGAGAAGAAGATCATAGGCAAGCAAAGTAAAATATGTCTCATTCTTTATCCATGAGACTTTATAATCAGGGCACCCAAAACTCATATTACCAACGCAGTAATTTGTCATGCCTATGTGAAGCCAGCAACATGTCAACACCTGCCCCACTGATTATGCTTACATAACTATGATACAATCACATGTGATATGGATTGTAAAGCCTATGCTAACATATTCTGATCCCCTGCATAGACCTTGGGCTGTGTCTAAAAACAGGCCAGAGTTTGTTGAACTCACTCATTCAGCTGCTAAATGTTTAAGTAAACAACTAAATAAATAAATACCTTCCTTTTCTGCTTTTATTCAGACAGACCACTGTGCCTGTGTTTCAAATAAGAAATGTAAATGTCAGTAATTCTTTTAGGTACCAAACCTTAATTCAGTCAAAACATTCAAGCACACCTAATGTAATAAATTAACATATGCTTTCTAATATTAGAATACAAACATACTTGTCACTGATGGTTTTACCTAACATGTGTATTTGAGCTTTTTAATTTTTTACAAAAGATAACATCTCCTCATGGCACTCACACACCCACAGATCTTTATTCAGTAATAATGTAGATATCTCATCCCTTTTATATCATCAGAACAAAAGGTTACATAACAACTCCATCCCATAAAAACACACTTCATAAAATCACATTATTAAAAATATCTAATCAACAAAATGCCCTGTGAGTGTGTTCAGTCTGCAGTAGGCAGACACTCTCTGCAGAATTCAATAAACTCTATGTAGGCTTCATGTGACGCCTATATGGAGTCTATGTGTTTGCGTGATGAGCAGCAATACTAATTACTTATACATGCTGCCTACCATGTTTAAACATAAACAAGTGTGGTTCCATGGCCTGCAACAGTGTTGCTGGTGGGGAAACCATGTAAAGCAACATGGATAGCAGACCTGTTTACCTATGAGCAAAGTAGGTTAGCAGGATTTACCAGGGTTTATCATATAGCAATGTATGTAGTCCAAACACATTACAGGACAGTGTATACAGTGCAGAGCAATGTGGAATCCTATTCCAGGCATTCTGAACAAAAGTTATGTAAATAGTCTGTAACAGTACATGAACTGCCATTTAAAATAAACAGTCAAGGGTAGTGTGCGTATTGAATGGGGACACACACATGAATTGTATGAATACACACAGGGAAAGAGGATGCTCCTGTCTGTGTTCCCAACTGTGCATCCTACCACCTGAAACATCATAATGCATGACAAATGAGGGCGTGTAAATGGAAGAAAGTTGTAGTTGGAAAACTAATCACATCTCGACATGGTGCAGTACGGACTGCCCAGTGAAAATCTATATTGTATGACTGTCAAACAAGGTGACATAACAATGGAGAAGATGTCTTTGTGATATAAGCAGACATGAACTATGGCATGGACATCTATGAGGGATGTTATATAGAAGTGGGGTTTAGGTGCATGTTGTGAAGCTATGCAAACTGATTTGCCTTAATGACTGTAATGTCAGCAGATGGCTCCAACTAGTGGGACACAGTTACAGGTTCATGGACAACAGTAAACAGAAACATGCACAATCATGGTCAATATCTGAATAATACCACCAGTAATCCCATGTCTCTGATATAGCATATGTGATTCTGAGTGATCGTAGATGATTCTGCACAAACATACTTGTACAACTATTATGACTATGAAGAAAATCAAGCACATTGTCCTGACACTGTAACATCTGCTGGAGGTGTTAGGAGAGACAATGCTATACCTGTATGTAACATTATGATTAATAAAGGGTAGTTAACTGGCGTGCATGGCATATATATGTGTGTGTGTGTGTGTGTGTGTGTGTATATATATATATATATATATATATAGAGAGAGAGAGAGAGAGAGAGCTATATATATATATATATATATATATATATATATATATATATATATATATATATATATATATAGCACATTCTACACTGTCACTAATTTAACCCATGACATCAATTTGTCAAGCAGCTATGTATATACATTGTGCATCACTGGAGCAGGTATCACACATGCATCTGGTATAGCACTTTGATTGGGGTTCTGCACCATCAGACAGTAATGTTTTTGCAACACAAAGAATACCTACATATGGCCAATAAGGTATGTGACAGCTTACTGTGGCAAACATGGTACATTTCAGTTACACATCACTGGGAAGATGTGTAGGGAGGTATATGAAGAAGGGTGCACTGTACTCAAATATTGGTGTGATGAAGGCTGTGCACTATGGTGGTATTAGGGTCTTTGATGTGGATGTCCTGTACATACTCAGTAGTTGTGTTACATACAAGTGAATAGTCACCACTGTGACCACATGCTGGAGGACTTTCCACATACCATCTATCCCAGGACACAGGTCACATACCACTTGGTATGCTTATTGGCTGTGATGTGTACATAATCACTGGGTTGTGCGCTTTCCATAACATAACAAATACTCCCATATTTTTGTTTTATCTCTTGTGTTGTCATGACTGTGGTAGCAATCATTGGTGTGTGTTGACATTGTCTGTATTACACTAATATCACAGTTGGAGTCAATGTTTGCCTATGATATCTAGTCCTCCAGACAGCTGTTTGGACACAGGATGTGTATGACATTCTTGATGTCTGTGACTTCAATACTGGACAGGAAAGGGCCTAGTAGACAGCCCTGGTGTGCAGACCTGATAACAGGCTTGAGATATAGGTCACTTCACACATTTCAACATATTTAGATGCCATGTATGTGATCCAGTGGGCTTCTCACTTGGTGATATAGGTGATTATAGCCACATCTCAAAATGTTGAGTGAATACCTCAGTGTGGATTTCTGTCAAATGCCTTGGCCTGGTCAAGTTCCACAGGATGATAGTGTTGTTATCATACATGCCCTCAATGACCTCTTTCAGGACATTTACCAGATGTAACCGACATAAATGTACCATTAACAACTCACACATGTCTGTTGCACACAGCCAGGATATTACCTGTGTCCATTTAGAAAAGGTCCATGATTACATGTTGGTCTACTTCACAGATGTGGAGAGTCAGGATGTGTCTATGCATACATGCATCACGTGCTATCCCCCTCCCCAATCAGATGGATGCATGCTAATTTACACCCTTCTGTGGGAACATATTCCATCTGGAGGGTGTGTTGAACTGTGTATCCAACCATGTTAGGTAGGTGTGTGTTCTGAGTCACGCTATAAGCAATCTGTGATGTTGTCACAACCTATTGATTATGTGTGATAGGCCTGGCTGAAGGTAAAACAGTGCATACTGCCTATCTTGATCTGTCCTAGGGTTTAGCCACAATCCTTCACTCAGGAATCATTGAGAAACTGACCCAGCTGGGGATTAACCCTTACACCACTAGATAGTTAACCAATTCTAGGAGTCCTCATTGATGAACAGTTACAATTCGATACCCACCTAATAACTAATATAAAGAAAACCCACCAGAAACTCAGCATGCTCTATTGCCACAACTGCTACATTTCTCCCAACTAAGTTTGTACTCTCTACCACCTACCTCATTCCATCTCTTCTATATGGTGCCCCACTTCTTATTAACCTTCAATCTTCTCTAAAGACTAAACTATCCTCCTGTTACAACAAAATGTCTAAGTTTGCTACTGGCCACAAATCCTCCTCTCACCACTGCAATGCCCTACGCAAACTAAATTGGCTTGAACTACCCAACCATCTTACCTACATTCAACTTACTCATGCCCATAACCTTATCTTCAATCCCTCTCTCTGCCCCTCCCTTGCCTCCTCTTTTAAAATTCATCTACCCAATAGATATCTAAGATCCAATAACCAGAATGTCTTTGAACTGCACAAGCCTGCTCGACCACCTGGCAAACACCTACCACCCTTTTCCCTTGCTTACCTCTGGAACTCCCTGCCACCTCTCATTCGTACTACCCATAACCTTCCTACCTTTAAGACCCTTCTTCATTCCCATCTCAAAACACTCTGCCAATGTTCCTGCAGTCATCCCACATGACTCACCTTTTCACTTCCCCCATTTCTCACACTCCTGTACCTCTCTCTTGTCCTGTCTTTCATCATGCTGAGCTCAACTGATACTACCACCTTTCATTTTCTTATCTTACTCCTATTCTTAAACTTATTTTTCTTTCTTACTGTCCAACCTTTCCTTCATTCAACAATTAACACCCCTCATCCCCCTATCATTCTTTTAACTCTTCTAAGATTTCTTGTAAAACTCTTTGCCAATATTTCCATTGTGTAGGAAATCAAACAGTTTTATGCGCCAATTTAACAGCAATATGCACCAATGTTTTTTGATTTTATATACATGTATATGTGTGAGCATTTTTTTCTTTTTTTAACTGTATTTTTCACTTCAACTGTAAATTATTATGCATTGTGTGAATGTATTGTCTTTATCTTATATTGGTGCCATGGAGATCTTCTCCCCGGGACTCCATTGAAAATGGGCTCTTCTTTGCCCAGTGGACTATCCTGGTAAACAAACTGTAAAATAAATAAATAAAAATAAATAAATTGGCTCACCAACAAAACACATACTGGGAAAATTGGTGAATCAACTTCTACCAGTAGACCTGCCACCACTGGTGTATCCCAAGGATCTCTGCTGGACCCTTTACTGTGTGGAATCTATTTCTCGACAGTCCAGGCTAAAGTATATGGCCTTTAGCTTACCAAGTTTACTGATTATTGCATATTGGGTACAATCATTGAGTCCATCAATGATGTCAACATATTGCAGGAGGGCTAACACAGACACTGATGTTCCACTCACTAGACTAAACAAGGAGAAAGTTACGGTCAGCTGCCTGTCAGGTGCCAGGATCCACCACATAATGCATGCACTCAGGTCACTCCACAATAAGTACAAATATGACACTGTCATTGTCCATGCCGGTGTGAATGACCTGAGACATACCTCCCTGGACTACATGAAAAGAGACATGGAGGAGCTCTCCGATCTTGTATCCCAGGCAGGTATGACCCTAACCCTGAGTAGCATCCTGCCATCACCCAGAATGATACCACAGTACAAGGAAAAAATGATTGACTTCATCAATTGGCTAAGCTTCTGGTGTCATTCTAAGGGGATCCAGTATTTATCTGCCTGGGACGACATGATTGACAGTCCACGATGCTTTGCCAGAGATGGCCTGCACCTGTCACCCTTAGGATTCCGGATACTGGCTAAGGCTCTTGCCACCCCTATAGTGCCTTTTTTAGACAAGGTTCAAATGACAAATTCACCACCGTAACAGGTACAAGCAAGCAAAATCTGAGGGTAATGCTACTCAGTGCTAGAAGACTAAACCTCAAAATGCACTCACTCGAGGCACTCCTTAAAATGGAGAACATTGACATCTGTGCAGTGACAGAGACCTGGTTCAAAGCTCCAGAGAGCACCCCTGCATTACCAGGCTTCAATTCATACCACACCTTTTGGCCACCTAACCCAGAAAGAAGCACTAAAGGCGGAGGCGTGTCCATATTCATTAAGGATATCCACACCGCCAGGCTAGTTGCACAGCATAATGCATCCGAGATTATCCAAGTGCAACTAACTCTGGGCAAGACTGCAATCCAAATTGTAGCTTGCTGCAGACCCCCACCATGCCCCAGGATTCACACTCCTCATTTCTTGATACACTGGAAAGTATTAGGGTACAACCCAACACCCTAATAATGGGCGATTTCAACTACCCCACCATTAACTGGGAAAACTACTCATGTACCAACTCTTTTGCTCAACGTTTTCTAGAATTCATAAATTCCAACGCCTTGGATCAACTTATTCACACCCTCACCAGGGGCAGCAATATCCTAGACCTGGTCATTACCAACATGGGAAACCGGTGTTCCACACCAGAGGTCAATTCCTCATTGGTCAGATCCGACCACAAGCTAATCAGCCTAGACATCCACATCCCACCCCCACCCCCAATTCGGGAAACCATCGTAAAAAACTTCTCCAAAGCCAACTTCACACTTCTTAAGACAGAAGTGGCAAACTTCATGACACCCATGCAGACAGACAATAGAGGTATGACTGCCGAATCCTACACAAAAGCACTTTATAAGCACCTACACGAGTGCATGGATCATGCTATCCCTAATAGAACCAAGATGTTAACCTCCAAAAAAAGGAAGCCAATCTGGTGGTCCTCTGCCATAACCAAACTCTACAACAAAGAATGAAACTGTTGCATAAAAGGAGTAAAATCCCATGACGGGAGGAACTCCCTGGTCAACCTCAGTTAGAAGCTGAGATCCCTCATAAAATCCTACAAAGCTAGTTATGAAAACAAAATTGCCACTGACTCTAAAGACAACCACAAAGCATTCTATAGCTATGTCAAGAATCTAAATGGGAACACTCAGATCTGCTCTGTGTTATAGCATAATGACACTAAATATACAGAACCAACTGATATTGCCAACATCCTAGCAGATAGGTTCAGTGCTAACTTTACCCCCCTCTCACCCCCTAAAGGGCCCATTTCTATACCAGAAGAATGCAAACTTCCTATAATCATGGCTGCACAGGTAAAAAACACACTCTCCAAAGCCAAGAACACAGCATCCATGGGACCTGACAATATCCCAGGCTGCGTTCTACATGAACTACAGAATGAACAGGCACCCTACCTAAGTACCATGTTCAATCATAGCCTCACCTCAGGCTTTGTACCCACTGAATGGTGCACCGCGATGGTTATCCCACTCCACAAAGGGGGAGCCACGACGGACCCCAGGAACTACCGCCCCATTAGCCTGATGAGCCTGGTTTGCAAGGCCATGGAATGTATCATTGTGGAACTCATAAACAAAGACATTGGTAATCTCCAAACTCTGGACCCTACCCAGTTTGGATTTGTAAAAGGCAGATCATGTCTCCTAAACCTGATTGACTTCTTTGAAGCAGTCACTAAAGCCATAGATGAGGGTAAAATGGTTCACACAGCTTATCTAGATCTCGCCAAGGCTTTCAACACCATCCCCCACTCTGGAATTATAGATAAGCTCACTAAACTAGGTATAAATCCCTATGTCACAAGATGGTTTGCCAACTGGCTCACTGACAGAACCCACACTGTGAAAGTAGCGGATTCCAAATCCAACATCAGACCAGTAGCAAGTGGAGTACCACAGGGTTCAGACCTGGGTCCTCTCCTGTTTGGTATCTACTTCTCTGAAGTGCAGGCCAACACAGAAGGTCTTTGGATAACAAAGTTTGCAGATGACTGCAAACTAGGAGGCATAATTGAAACTCCTAACGGTGTGGACAAACTACAAAAGGGCCTCACTGAGACAGATACCTGGTGTCAAAGCCATGGCCTGAAGCTCAATGCCAAAAAGTGCATTGTCATCCCCTTTGGTAAAAACTCTGTACCCATGAACTACCACATAGCTGGTAGTCTACTTAATGCCAAAAATGTGATAAGAGACCTTGGGACACAGGTGGACAATAGTCTCTCCTTTGATAATCACATCGCCACAGTGGTCAGGAAATCCTTCGACATGGCTCATCTCATCACAAAAGGATTCTCATCCAGAAAAAAAGAGGTCATTGTTCCCCTCTACTCATCACTCATTAGACCCATTATAGAGTACAACGCCCCTTTTTGTATGTACCTCACAAGACATATACAACAACTGGAAAGACCACAGAAATACCTCACAAAGAGGATTACTGGCCTCAAACAGATGCCCTATGCAGACCATCTCAAAAAACGACAGCTTTACTCCATCGCATATCGCCTACTCAGGGGAGATCTCTGCCTAACATACAAAGCTATGTCAAACCCAGAGCTGTTGGACATGCTCCACTTAAAGAAATCCCAATCCCTCCGAGCTACACGCTCTAGGGACCTAAACCTTGTCAACACAATAAACAGAACATGTTGGAGGGATAGATTCCTGTCCCAGAGACTTCCCATACTCTGGAACAGACTACCTATCTATGTCAAACAGAGCTCCTCATTAGCACTCTTCAAGAAAACTCTTGATGATTGGATGGGAAATGGGAAATTCACACCGGGGATCACTTCTGTGGTTCTGCTCGACAGGGGCACAGGAAAATACTTTTCTTGGGTGGCGAAAGCCAGGGTACATTTTTTGGCTAGGCTTGCATGGGCCCTAGGACCGATAGCCTAGTACCTACCTATGAACCTATGAACCTATGAAATGATTGGTGCCAAAGCTACATGGTCTACATATAAATGCAAAATGCTGTTATTTTTGCTTTCTGCAAAGGAGAATTCCACACTAATTACAGCACTGACAGAAGTCCTCCTATGCTCAAACCCAGTGGTACAAGACCTGGGAACACAGGTAGATAGCAATCTGAACTTTGACCACCAGGTTTCCACAATGTCATGCAAAGACTACATCATGCATGTCATAAGTTAGACAATAGTATCCAGATCTAAGAATGTTATACAAGCACTGTACTTGACCCTCATCAAAACACTAATAGTGTATGATGCTCCCTTTTGCATGTACTTCACCAGACATCTGCAGCAGCTGGAGAGGCCACAGGGGTTTCTCACCAAGAAAATACAGGGCCTAAAAATCATGCCATGATATATGTGGATAGACTGAAAGCCCTGTCACTGTATAGGATGAGGTGACTTGTGCCTAGTTTACAGGACAGTCTTTGACCTTGCCCTGATGGGAATACTGCATATATGAAAATCAGCTATAGCTGATGACATTAGCAGAGTTTGATGAGAGAAAGTTGGTAACACACACACACACAGACACACACATGTGTGCATGCCACACAGAAACACTCTAGTTGTCTGCAGTGAGAACAGAATCACTACCTAAGTACACTGACTAGAGAACTCCATATTTAATACAAGTCCCACAGCACAAGTCTGACTTGGAGACTGTCAGATAACTCTTCATAGGTGATAATATCATCAGTGTCTGGTGACAAGAAGATGGTAATAGCAGTGTCCCACATGCTGGTGTAAAATTATCTCTCTAATGTCAAGCAAGTGCACAAACACCCCAGTTGACTGCAATGAGTACAGAACCCCTACCAGTCTAGTACATTGATTCGGGAACTCTGTATTTAATGCAAGCATCACAGCACAAGTCTGACTTGAGTGTCAGACAACACTTTATAGGTGATGAGAGCAGCAGTGTCTGGTGAGGAGAAGATGATAACAGCAGTGTCCCACATGCTGTTGTAAAATGCCCTCTCTAATGTCAAGTAAGTGCACAAACACACACAAATACACACACACACACACACACACACACACACACACACACACACACACACACACACACACACGCACACACACTCACGCGCACACACACACACACACACACACACACACACACACACACACACACACACACACACACACACACACACACAAACTCCCCAGTCGAGTGTAGTGAGAACAGAACCCCTACCTAATTACACAGACTAGAGAATTCTGTATTTTATACAAGTGCCACAGTATGTCTGACTTTTACAACTTATAGTGGATGAAATCAGCAGTGGATGTTGGCATGAAGATTTTGGGATGCCAGCATAAAATGGTTAGCTAGCCATGTCCATCTGTCAAGATAGTAAAGTTCTGCATGATACCAGATTGACAAGTGTGCAATTTGTAGTATTTGGTGATTGTGATCCCAAGGTGTAGGTATATTTTAAGAGAAAGCTTTGCAAATTATAAGCATGTTTCACAGTACTACAAGGGGACACTGATCACCTAGGCTTTCTTTAATCGCAGGGTGGCTCACTGCAGTTACCATTTCTCTGCATTACTGCAAATACTGAGAAATCTGAATGTGTATTGTCATTCTAAAATGTGCATGGATATAAGACAACATTTGTTATTTGTTTATGTAGTGCAGTTGATATATTTGTGAACATGTACTGATATTCCACATATGCTTGGTCCAGTTATACAAATGAAAGTTAACAGCAGCACATTTATGCCACTAGTGTAGAATTTAATTTCTGTAATATTACTAAAGAATTCCAGTATTTTATACTTGTTACTCATGGTATTTCAACCCATAATCTCTGACTACAGTTTTACATTTGTCTCCTACAGCTGGTTTGTGCTACAGACTGATACATGCACACTTGATTTTACAGTTAGGATATACATGCTTACTTTGCTACTACTCTTTAGAAAAGAACATTTTTCTTTAAATGTTATAGCTGCAGTAATACTTCCCTTGTGTTTCATACATACCAGTTGCTTCTCTCAGTCTCTCTAGATGCTCAGCATAGGCCTGCCTATTCACATCTATTTCAGAATTAGCTGTGAAAAGAAAAGAACAGAAGAGCATTTTGCATAACAGTCTTGCCTATGTTTAGCTTTCTAAGTATTATAAATTCTCTTTATTAGCATGCTTATACAACTGCTGGATGTTGCTAGTTCAGAACTCATCCAACAACTGGTTGAGTGTATATTTCTTGCACCTTTTTAGGTCACTGAAGTGGAGCCTACACTATTCTCCAGAATGTGAGATGCCAATCACACTGGGTATAGCCTTGGCTAGACTATTCCAAGCCTTGGACTTGTACTGGGATCCAGAATCATCTACCTGCAGAAGCTTTTAGCTGTGGCACTTTACCTGGAGTCCAATAAATATTCTGGACTTCGGAATACCCCACCTCTGAACCCTAAATTGGGCACCTTCCCCTCAAATACCAAACATGTCTAATCCCAAAGCAGTGCAATAACAAATAATGATTTACCCACCAATTCCTTTTATTGCATTTACTGCTAGTGTGCAAACTTGAGCAATGGTGCCAACAATAATTGCACAATATTAAGCAGACAGCAACAGTGTGAAAGAGAGAGAAAAGCAACTTTTGAAACTGGAAGGTTAATCTGACACTTGGCATTAGTTTGAGGGGTGTCTGCTGTGTAACTGTTGGTGATTTATCTTTACAGACATGCATGGGGGGGGGCATAAATTTCATGACCTGACATGTTTGTTTCTCTTTATACACTGCTAAAATTGATTTTTACAGTGTGAGATTCAAACCTATGCACAAGGGACAAAACATTTTCTTCTACAGCAGTGATTTTCCATTTTTCCTCAGAAGAAGTGCTTTTGAGTGGGTTCCTATTGCGTGATTGCAAATGCATTTTGTCAAATGCATCTTGATCGAACCTAAAAGAATGAAAAGGCAAAATAGCAAAGTGGCTTTTCAGCAAATTCTTTCCCTGGGAAAGAATTTGCTTGGCTGCTTTCGTTACTTTGCCATTTTTGGTACTGTAATGTGATGTTGGAGTTGGTATATTTAAGTAGGGGGGTGTGGGGGGCACAGCCCCCCATGTTGGTGGGTGCCCCCCACATTATGTAATGTTTTAAAGGTTTTTTTTTTTTTTTTGGAACAGCGATTTTTTTTCCTTTGGAAAAAAAATTACTGTTCTGAGGTTTTGACGTTGTAAGCCTTCGCTTACATGGGGTCAATTAATTATCATTCGTTTTGTAAGTGGGTGATAATATAATATAGACCCCTTCTCAGCTATAGCCATGAATCATTTATAAATACAGAAGACAGATTGAGGTGTTAACCATATAAGTGTGTGACCTGACAAGGTCCTTGTATATACATTAATTTGTGTATGTGTCTTATTTAAGTGTGAAGGCCATCCAAGTCCACATAGCAGAATTATACTAACAGAAACATAGTAGAAAGTATACCCTCAATCATACATCGGAAACTCAAAACACAGTAAGGGTGTCTTACTCCTCATACATATAATTCATATCAGCTGCACTATTATAATTATGTATAAATTGTTATAAGTCATATTTAATATAATGTGTAATGGAACAACAGTAAAAATTTCTGGAATTTCCTGTATTAGAACTCAGGACCGTGTGTATGGCAGCCGTACACTTATATCTGTTGTCACAGGAATATTATAATAACACTTGATCTTTTCCTGTTCATTACTATAAACTGAACTGTCACAACAGCAAAAATACATTGCACTTCCTGTATTAGAACCTAGAACCATCTACATCATATCCCTACACTTACACCTGCTGCAACAGGAACAGTTAAATAACAGTTGGATATTTCCATATTCATTATTAATTCTCTGTGTTAACCATCATGCATGCAAAGCAAAATCTGCAACAATGTTTCCTTTTTGACATTTAGAATGTCTGCACCTTGTCTGCAGGTGTTCTGTCTGCTTCCTGTGTGGTCTACTAGTCCAGGTGTGGGCATGACTAAGCATCTCACAAACGGGATAAGCAAAGCTAAACATGATGCTTATTGTGTTCCTCCATTTCCCCTGTTTGTGTTAAGTTGTACACCATGCAAATACTGCCATTAAAAAATAAAAAAGTGAAAATTATGAGGAAGGAAGAAAAGAAATATATTAAATAAACAACACTACAAAATTTTATGTTGGTACAGATGAAATTCTTTTACACAGGTCTGGATTTGAACTCTCACTCCAATGAACAATAAGGGTGTCTAATCCTCTTTGCTACAGAAATAGCTTTGCAACAGAGAATGAAAATCATTGTGCATTCAAGCAACTGCAACATCATCCACAGTATTGACAACAAAACATATGACAGTTGTTTGCACATGTATTCATGTCAGATGTAGTGCATTGAGTGATCACCCAACCATTTATGACTATTGCTTGCATAAATGCAGCTCTGTCTTATCTCTCTGTGTCTGTTGCTCATTCTTGTGTTATCTGAACAGTAATCTGAGGCATGCAGTCTGTAAGACATTTCTTATCATTCTCCATAAAATGTGTGAGGCTTTTGAATGGCAATAACATACAGTTGTCAAGAAATGAAGGGGAGTTTGGATGTTACTGAACAGAAACTGTAAAATGTCTGCTGCATGCTTACATTTAAAACCTGTATTCAATTACTTATACACTTTGTAAGTCTAATCTGGATGACACACCCACTAGAGGTAAGGGAGTCTGAATTATTGCTGTGTTTTCCTTCTCCCTACCAGTAATCATTCACAGTTGCAATCCAATAGCAGCAAACACAGAGGGAGTGCCAACACTATGTTTACATTAACTACATGGAACCAAGTATTTGAGATTCAACAATTCTAATGAGTTCACACCTCATTTGCATCTTCACCATGCTCACAGCCCCGAGTCTACACTATAAAATGGGAACCATGCAGCTAGGGAACCCTAAAGTGAGGAGACTTGTTTATGTGGATAACACAGAAGAAAATATTAGTTTGGAATTTTTCTGCACAGAAGACTACTGATCTTGATAACGTATGCTTGCATTTTTCAATATTGAATATGCTCAAATGTCACTCAGAAAAATATATGTATGCACTTCTTAGAAGTTTACTGATTGCATAGGACATTTCACTTTCTCATCTGCACAACCTAATTAACTGTCATCACAAGTGCTACTGTTACAACTGTTTTTCTCTTTATACTCTTCTATTGTTATCTCAGTGAAATGTAAATGTTGCATATTTTCAATGGCACAGGGTTGTTAGCCTTCTAAGATGGTACATAGACACCTCTAGGGGAGTGCTGGCCACAGGTAGATGTGACTGGCAATTGCATAAAACTGAATGTTCTATGGCAAATGTGTACATGTTTTGGAGCAGTTTATTTGATAGCACTTTTAGCAGTTCACTGATGGTTTGTTAGAAAAATGTGGCATTTGCCTGGTGTTTTGGAGGTGGGGGAGCCAAGTTCAATTTCTGCACAAACAAAATTTGCTATTCTTACTCTAATTGTTTTGGATCCAACCTTGCTGTGTGTGTGATTGTAATATGGTACAACCTGGTCTATATTAGAAACCCGAAGATCCATTTGAGCAAATCGGAAAAGAGCAACACATATTGCGCAAACTACGGAAATGGCAAATGTCCAAAACCACAAAATTGTCGAATTGTCATGGTTGGCCCATCTGCAGTATAGCTCCGTAAGGTAAGTGCACGATAGTTACGGACCTTAGGGTTAGGGTGCAGGTTAAAGTAAGTGCATAGATAGTAATGTATGTAAGGTTTAGTGTAGTAGGGTTTGGTTAATGTATGTATGTGGTTTATTTATTATGTTTGGGTAGGTAGTATGTAGCACACGGTGGGGTTGGCCAACTATGATGATTCAAAATTTTAAATTTCACGGTTTAGGGGGGACGGCGTATTTGTGTTTCAGGCTATATGTGTCGCTGTTGTGGTATTCACTCAAACAAGTTTTTGGTTTTATAATATAGACCCTGTACAACCATATAATTCCTCTTTTTATATTTGAATATCTTGAAATATTTCTCCATTGGGTAATATTGAAAAACTACCTTTTATGTGTTATATCTAAGAAGAACTTTTATTTATGTGGTAAGTCAGTGCAATATCCTTATTTTGTGTTTTATGTCACCTAGGGCTATGGCACTCAGGTGACCTAATCCCCACAACCCCTCTTCAGTGACTGTGATAATGAAGTAATTGTGGAAGTATTTAAGCAACATGGTGCCTTTTTGCTTGAGAAGGGGATGTGGGGATATGTCTGGAAGAATGCAAATTTTGCAGCAGATAGTGGCTGATGTAAATGTTGTAGATGGCCAGAGCAGGACATGTGATCAGGTGCACCAGAGGGCCACTGACATGAGTTCATTAGCCTGGAGGAGATGGCTACTGGGGTGGACCTGCTACAGAGCCACCACTGACACCAAATGAAGAGTTTATGTCCACTGTCAGGGATTCAGAGAGGTCAGTGGAATGTGTACATTGATGTTGATGCTGCTGTTTCAGGGAGGATAAGTATGCCCCCGGGAGTAGCTTCCAGGTAGGCTTACCTATCTCAATTGCTAATCATGTCTTGTATAGTAAAATATTGACAGCAATACTTAAGTTCTGTTGTTGCCTCACAGCAAGACATTGTCCCATTCAATTCTCAGCTAGAGCGTCTTCTGTGTGGAGACATGCGTGAATGGGCATGCCTTCGTTGAAGGTTGTGCATCAGGGCTTGTAACTCAGCACATAAAAATCCACTACCAAAACATTAGCGGACCGGAGTTCTGCTGTGGCGACCCCTAACCGGGATAAGCTGAAAGACATAACAACAATAACAACAACTTAAGTTCTGTTTAACATACATTTTGGAGGGGGTGGGAATCGTTGTAGAGTGATACAATTAACAACACATTCTGGTTGATTACAACTAGGCTTGAGGTGGATGTGTCATCAGTGTTCTTGTTAAAAGTATTGTTAATGGACATGCAAATGTCAAAAAGTTTCAACCCCCTGTATTACTGTTAATTGTGGTGATGGTGTCTTTACCTTTAGCTTAACATCTTCTAGGACCATCCTCCATAGAGACCCTAAAATCATTTGTAAATGGTAAGCCAAACATGTTTATGTCAATACTGATGAGCAGTTCAAAGAAATATTTATTTTATCCATATGTGTAATGTGGCTGTCAACTGTTATGTGTATTGCTGTACTGCCTATAATAGTGGTACCATTGTTAGGCTGTTAGCATATATTGGACTATGGTAGTGTAGGTATTAATTTCTTTCCTGTGTTTGTGGCTTATTATCACAGGTGATCCTGACAGTGGAAGTGTAGGACTATTACTACCTGATGTCAGAGTATCAGCAGACTCTGATGATGATGGTGGCCAAACAGAGACACAGTCAGGGGATGCAGAGGTTACATCTGACACTGAGGTTGACATTCAGCCATCCTTTGTAATTCCATCAGATACATCCAGTAGGCCTATGCCAACCCATTCCAGTCAGCCCTCGGCTCTTGGACAGGTGGAGGGTGAGACACCTGATCAGGGTAATGTCTTTACTGTGGCTTCAGTGCCCATTGACTCTGGCTGTAGCCAAAGTGTAGATGAGAAGCCATGCAGAGGGGTTGTTAGGGATGCTCAGAGGAGGCCAGCTGTCCATCCTCCACCTGATCCCGATGTGTCTTCCCATGTCACTTGAAGTATGTTTAAAGCCATCATGGAGGTGCAGGTACATTCCAATAGGTCTTCCAGAGAAATGCTTAGGGTTGTAGATGTGGGACATGCTTACACTATGTTGCCAATTCATGGATTGGATGATTGACAATTTGGAATGGGCAGTGTCTGTGATAGAATGTCTGCTGGGAGGAGACCGGCATCCATGTGGGTGTTGATCAGCCACATCATCTGATGTTAGCCAATGTGGCCATACTCGACAATGTTTCCATAGGGCACTACTTCCACTGCTCCATCAGTGGTTGTGATGTCCACACCAAGATATGGTAGGGCATGGGCTCATGCTCCAGGAATCCTCATGAGGAGAGCTTGTCCAGCAGACATCATCACATTCAGCTAGCAGTAGTGCATCTGTCCATGGGTATGGATTAGCCAGTGAAAATCCTGGCAGGGCCAGTCCTCTTGGTCGGGTATAACAATGATGAGCTGACACCTCTAGCATGCACAGCTCGCATCTGTCCAACATATCAATATGTACAGTGAGCACAGAGCTTAGCTGTGTTCTTGCAGGCACTCACACACCAATTTCCCCTGGAGGGCCCATACAGACACATACACAATCCTTCATTGGTTCAGCTACATACCTCTCAACCTGGAAACATCAAAAATCTAGACAAAGGCCATGAAAAATAGGTACAAATATGTATGCTAGTACAAAAGATATCAGCATGCAGGTAAAGAAGAAAGCTGTATAACTCCAAACTCCAAAGCTCTCCACAAAGAATTTCTTCTCCACGAAAATTTATTAAAACACATAAAAACATATTATCACACACTTTAGGGCCTATAAATTCTTTTATTTTTAAGTATAGGCTTCATTTGAATCCTATCATTCATGCCAGGGGATTTATCAGCTCTTAGTCTGATAATCCATTTGAGTTCACACTCTAACAGATATGTGTCCATATCTCCTCCTCTCATGCTAGGTTTTATTTCTTGTATCACACTGAAGCTAAAATCATGATCCGCTCCCATTTGTTTAATATGCTTTGCTAGCGCATTATTTTCAGCACCTGTCCTAATCGCGTAAATGTGTTCCATTATCGTTCCCTGAGCTGTCTACACGTTTTTCCCACGTAGAAGCCAGCACAGGAAGTGCATCGGGCAAGATATATAATATTAGTGCTTCTACAAGTTGTATCAGTCCTAAAGATATATTCAGCCTGTGTGATTGGATGTTGGAAACTTATTCTATTATCTATGTACATACATTGATTACATTTGCCACAGGCAACCGTATTTCTCCCATCCCTATTGGTTATTGATCTTTGAACCAATGGCTTATTACATAGTTTCCTTTTCAGGTTCTGTTTGTTCTTAAAAGTGAACTTGGGAACCTCTCCTGCTACCTCATATAAGTCATCATCTAGACTCAAAACTTGCCAATGCTGTTTAATGATGTCAGTTATCTTACTAACATCCCTTGTAAAATAAAGTGGCATTCTGAGCGCTCCTTGTGTAGCTTTCTGGTTCAACCTCATGTGACTATCCCATTCAGAAAAATAGGGTTTTCCTACCCCATCTCTACATGTCTCCACTTCTTTCATATGCTTATTTATATCAGTAAGCTTATACCCTCTTTCCAGTAACCTATCCCTTAAATCAGATATCTCTGAAGAGTACAGAAAGCTACACAAGGAGCGCTCAGAATGCCACTTTATTTTACAAGGGATGTTAGTAAGATAACTGACATCATTAAACAGCATTGGCAAGTTTTGAGTCTAGATGATGACTTATATGAGGTAGCAGGAGAGGTTCCCAAGTTCACTTTCAAGAACAAACAGAACCTGAAAAGGAAACTATGTAATAAGCCATTGGTTCAAAGATCAATAACCAATAGGGATGGGAGAAATACGGTTGCCTGTGGCAAATGTAATCAATGTATGTACATAGATAATAGAATAAGTTTCCAACATCCAATCACACAGGCTGAATATATCTTTAGGACTGATACAACCTGTAGAAGCACTAATATTATATATCTTGCCCGATGCACTTCCTGTGCTGGCTTCTACGTGGAAAAACGTGTAGACAGCTCAGGGAACGTATACGGGAACACATTTACGCGATTAGGACAGGTGCTGAAAATAATGCGCTAGCAAAGCATATTAAACAAATGGGATCGGATCATGATTTTAGCTTCAGTGTGATACAAGAAATAAAACCTAGCATGAGAGGAGGAGATATGGACACATATCTGTTAGAGTGTGAACTCAAATGGATTATCAGACTAAGAGCTGATAAATCCCCTGGCATGAATGATAGGATTCAAATGAAGCCTATACTTAAAAATAAAAGAATTTATAGGCCCTAAAGTGTGTGATAATATATTTTTATGTGTGTTAATAAATTGTTATTTTAATAGATAAAGTTTTAAGATTTTTAAATGTATTAAGTAGTTATTTGAAATAGCTGTGATGCTGTATGACAAGGTAGTTATACGGGCCAATGAAGTGTGAATGAACTGTATTTAAATACCTCCTTTTACAATGGCACTTTGTAGTTTGATAAAGCCGAGAAGGTGAAAGCGCTTACTGTGCTAGCATTTAAATAAAGAACTAAATATATTTTTACTGAAGTATTATCTGCTGGAGCATTATTTTCGTGGAGAAGAAATTCTTTGTGGAGAGCTTTGGAGTTTGGAGTTATACAGCTTTCTTCTTTACCTGCATGCTGATATCTTTTGTACTGTTATTTGTGGCTGGAGTTGCAGGAAAGTTAATCGCTTTGGTGGTATATCTGAGCTGGTTTATCTACATTATATTTTTCTACCACCAGAGGGAGATCGCTGTAATGGAAACAAGCATCAACCTAGAGTTGCCTTATAGACCCGAAGAACCAGAAGTGATGGGACAGAAGTCTACACGTTTCCAAGATTGCTTGGACTCTAATGAGAACCTGTTGCTGGCGTTTGAACCGGATCCGTTGATCGATGAAGAGGAGTGTAACGCAGACCTAGGAATGGATTTGCAGAGGACAGAGTTGGACTTTATGAAGTTAAAGAAGCTGCAGTTGCAGCGCCAGCATTTTGAGGCTTGCATCTTGAAACGCGTAGTACCTAGAGGGCTTCGCGTTTTTAAGATGCCAACATCAGGTAACAGCTTTCCTGAGTTACTACAAAAGTGGCAACAATTGAATTTAAACCTTAGTTTCAGTTATATGCAACTTTTAAATGACTTTCACTCTACTGAAGAAGTAGATTTACGAAATAGAGTGAACGAACAATATGAACGCATTTTGTCTAAATATAGAGGTTCAAAAGTCTCAATGGGACTAGAGAAAATGCTGGACAATGTTAAATTATATGAGAAACGCCTGTTAGAACAAAAGCATACTAAACTGCATAGAGACATTAACGATTTTAGAAATGGTCAAGTGTTCACTTGGCCGCGTGACAATGCAACGGTAACCGATGTTAGAAATTTAAGAAATGATAGGAATAATGGCTCATTATTAAGAACAGAATCGAATGTGGTAAATGCTGTTATGAATAGAAGTTCTAATATGAAAGTTACAGAAAATAGTATTGATGTACTTGATAATTTAGAGGATGTACATGTTGTCAACAATGTAAATAGAATGGAAACTAAGAATGTGGATTCTGGAATTAGTAATGCTGGTGTAAGAGATGATAATGTTACTACAGTTGATGTAACTGAAGTGAATCCCTTGTCTGGAGAAAAGAGGAATGAAGAACAAGTAGTTAGAAGGAAAGTCTTACCCAACAATATTATACACCCGTCTTATAGTAATAGCCCCCCCCCTTCTAGATGGAAATAGGCCCGTGGTGCCGGCCCCTTTCCCCATAGCCAGCAGAACTCAGTTTGGGAGGCAGAGATCCCAGAGCAGAGGCAGGAACAAACGGAAAGGGTCAGGGGGAGAGCACACGGGCCCGACCCTCAAGAAAATGTGGGAAAGGGTAGGAGATCCCTAGTAGTTAACTTATCTGAACGAGAGTTAACAGTATATGAAGAGGAAGTTTTGGAGAAGGGATTAAGTTTTATCCCCACATGTGATAGTAACATCACAGATTCAATTATAGACCTGAAAATGTTTTTGCGCAAATTACAGCTGAGAGTAGAATATGGAGGGATTAGTAACGATGAAAAAGGAATAGAAAGATTCCGCCCTAATAGTTTATATACACCTATGTTTCACCCTTTAGTAGAGACATTCTATAAGTTAGTAGAGAATGATTTATACACATATTATAATGGGAATAAGCAAGGTAAGAAGAAAGTCAGATGCAATTTGACGTACTTACAAAGAAGAGCGATGAATGATTTAATGGGAGATGACACTATAGTAGTTAGACCTTCAGATAAAGGAGGACCTGTAGTAATTCTAGACAAATGGAGGTATGTTGCCAATATGAAAAGTCTGTTAAGTGATGAAGGGTTTTATGCCATGATAAGCTCAACTGAAGTATGTACAAAGATATTTCAAGTCTATGATGCTATAGATGATCTGTACCATAGTAAGGTAATTCCACAGTCCTTGCACATGTATTTAAAAGTAGGTAATCCTAGGTTACCCGAGATTAAGGGTCTCCCGAAGGTACACAAATCACTAGTTGATCCACCGATGCGCCCTATTGTAGCAGGGCAGGGCTGGTTAACAGAACCATGTTCTATATTAGTGGAATTTTACTTGAGACCATTAGTTGATGAAAATAAATATGCTCTAAGAGATAGTAAACAATTCTTGATTGAGTTATACGACTATATGAAAGACTTAGGTGATTTTGAAGAATTTATCCTAGTAACATTTGATGTGGTAAGCCTGTTTACTGTCATTCCTAATGTGGAAGGTATAGTGAGATGTCAGAATTATTTAAGGAAGAATAGTGATTTTGATGATAATTTCATAGAAATTTTGACTCTATTTATAGAAATGGTGCTTGAAAATAACATTTTTCTTTTTGGAGAAGATTTGTATATACAGAAAGATGGCGTAGCTATGGGCACTTCCTGTGCCAATAGCTACGCCAACTTAGTAATGGCAGATTGGGAACAAGAAGTTTTATTCCAGATGGATATATTTAGGAATAATGTTGAGTATTATAGGCGTTTTGTGGATGATCTCTTCCTTATTTGGAAGGGAGATGAGTCCTCTCTGTTACAGTTTGGAGAAAAAATTAATAGTGTTACAAGTTACCTTAAGTTTACTATGAATTATTCCAGGATAGAACTCCCTTTTTTAGATGTGAAGATTACTAGAATGACTAATGGACTTTTGAATACTTCTATATACAGGAAACCCTGTTTAGGAATAACTTACTACATAGGCGTTCCATGCACCCACGATATGTATTTGATAATATTGTGAAAGGGCAGACATTGAGAGCCTCCAGACTGAATCCATGTACACAGAAGTACTCTTCAGAGATATCTGATTTAAGGGATAGGTTACTGGAAAGAGGGTATAAGCTTACTGATATAAATAAGCATATGAAAGAAGTGGAGACATGTAGAGATGGGGTAGGAAAACCCTATTTTTCTGAATGGGATAGTCACATGAGGTTGAACCAGAAAGCTACACAAGGAGCGCTCAGAATGCCACTTTATTTTACAAGGGATGTTAGTAAGATAACTGACATCATTAAACAGCATTGGCAAGTTTTGAGTCTAGATGATGACTTATATGAGGTAGCAGGAGAGGTTCCCAAGTTCACTTTTAAGAACAAACAGAACCTGAAAAGGAAACTATGTAATAAGCCATTGGTTCAAAGATCAATAACCAATAGGGATGGGAGAAATACGGTTGCCTGTGGCAAATGTAATCAATGTATGTACATAGATAATAGAATAAGTTTCCAACATCCAATCACACAGGCTGAATATATCTTTAGGACTGATACAACCTGTAGAAGCACTAATATTATATATCTTGCCCGATGCACTTCCTGTGCTGGCTTCTACGTGGGAAAAACGTGTAGACAGCTCAGGGAACGTATACGGGAACACATTTACGCGATTAGGACAGGTGCTGAAAATAATGCACTAGCAAAGCATATTAAACAAATGGGAGCGGATCATGATTTTAGCTTCAGTGTGATACAAGAAATAAAACCTAGCATGAGAGGAGGAGATATGGACACATATCTGTTAGAGTGTGAACTCAAATGGATTATCAGACTAAGAGCTGATAAATCCCCTGGCATGAATGATAGGATTCAAATGAAGCCTATACTTAAAAATAAAAGAATTTATAGGCCCTAAAGTGTGTGATAATATGTTTTTATGTGTTTTAATAAATTGTTATTTTAATAGATAAAGTTTTAAGATTTTTAAATGTATTAAGTAGTTATTTGAAATAGCTGTGATGCTGTATGACAAGGTAGTTATACGGGCCAATGAAGTGTGAATGAACTGTATTTAAATACCTCCTTTTACAGTGGCACTTTGTAGTTTGATAAAGCCGAGAAGGTGAAAGCGCTTACTGTGCTAGCATTTAAATAAAGAATTAAATATATTTTTACTGAAGTATTATCTGCTGGAGCATTATTTTCGTGGAGAAGAAATTCTTTGTGGAGAGCTTTGGAGTTTGGAGTTATACAGCTTTCTTCTTTACCTGCATGCTGATATCTTTTGTACTGTTATTTGTGGCTGGAGTTGCAGGAAAGTTAATCGCTTTGGTGGTATATCTGAGCTGGTTTATCTACAAATATGTATGCTGATTAACATAATATTTGCATACATAATTATGTAACCCCCACCCACTCCAATGAAATTGTGGGATACCAACTGTAAAACGCAAACTGAAGAATAGATAACCAAAATATGGCCCCAGCACAGAGTCTCCCTGCAGCCATTCCAATGTCCCATTACTTGGCTATTTCGGCCCATTTACCATAAACACTGTAATGTGCATACTGCTTTACTTCTACAATGGTTATTTGGATTTTATTTTGCATTTTATAGCACAAACACTAATAAACATCTGCTGAACAAAGCAATACAGTCTCACAATGAAAATAGACTTAACATTAAAACTTCTCTGCCCTTGAAACTCGCATTCATTGAAACAGCATTGAAACTCACATCCAAAGAAAATGCATCTGGCCAGTGGCGGATAAAGATTAGCTTTGGGCTGTTTTCAAATCATAGGTCCCTTGCACATGAAACATACACGTCTTCTTCTTTGGTACACCTTCCTTACTGTATTAATTATATTCCTTGTGTAATACAGCACATTTGTTACAGCGCGTTTTAAGTTTATTGTTTGAACATTTTTCCAGTAAGCAATGAAACAAAATGCATGAACTAATAATGACAAAACTGCCCAATTCAGAACAATTGCATCATAAAAAGTCTACTCAAAACTTGTACACTCCACCAGTATCAGTAAATATGCGCAATCTCTGCAGAAGTAAAAGTTATCTAGATAATTCCACATTAAAGAGATCTGTAACTAATGAAGAGGTTGCTGCTAACAAATAACTTTATATTTTGTTTCATCTACAAGTAAAGTGCATATTGCTCTCGAAGAATCAATTGCCTATGTTACATTAAAAATGATAAGCTAGTAATATTTCAGTAGGGAATGGATGGCAAACTGATAACAGGTTCATAATTACTAGGTATCTCCTCCAAAGCAGGACATTCTCAGGACTGCAGCATTCACCCCTTTAAAAGTACAACACAGTACACTATTAGCAATCCATCTACACACTGTGGGAGTAGAACCCACATCCTTCTGCATCAAAAGCAAGTATATTACCTGTTGTTCTTCTACCAATGCAAGTAGACTTTCTATAAGCAGCACAAATCTTCTCTTTCCCTGAAGAACTGTGCAGCACAAGAAATCAGGAAAAATCTAAAATGTATTGGTGGGGGGGGGGCAAAGGCTCAAAACCGGGGACAAATTTTAAACATTGCTTGTATAATCGTAGAAAGTTGATAGAATAAAATGCTGTGGTACCATGTGTTTCCTGAAAGACAGGAAGACTGAAACTTAAATGGCTATCATTATTTAGTGAATTCAGTTCTCACTGATTTGCCAGAAAACCATAAATTTTAAATTGGTTTACTGGGAAACTCAGATTTGTAATGAAGCCAATTTTCAGCAGAGGCCAGGGAGAAATGCTCCACACATATGTCTTTGTACCATGGGAGGAAACCAGAGCACCCAGAGAAAATGCAAAGAAGACATGCAGACTCCACACAGAAGGCACTTCTGCCGAGAATCAAACCAGAGAACCTCTTACTGGGAGGCAATAACACTACCACTGCGCCATCCAAAATTTAAGAGAAACAGACCAAAAGTATGAGCCAAACATTCCAGACATTTTGTGAAAATTTCTTCAGCTGAGAGCTATAACTCTTTCAATCATAAGTATCTCAAGTGGTGGTATAGGTAGAGAACTCAGGCTCTTGCTCCTTGTACCTAAGGTACAGGGTTTGAGCCTGAGTAACCCTAACCACCAGACAGAAAAGCAAACTTGCTCTTGCCTGTTATGCTGCCCGTCATCCCTATTTCCCTCTGAGGCCAACAGGCAGTAGCTGATGTCATCATGCATGCCCCTATAGGCTGGTGATGTGTGGTGACATCAGCCAAAACTTTAAAGTGGTAAATTACTAAAAATAAAAAATAAATAAATAAAAAAGAGACCAGGAAATTTGGAAATTAAGGGGGGTCACTCAGGAATTTGTGGCACCCCAATATTTTGCCCTCAAAACCATTAAATACAGAGGAATTCAGTACGGCTGAGAGGTCTGTTCAGCCATGAGGTTTAAAGCTCATTCTGTCTCAGTGGCCATCTGTTAGTTTATCCAAATGTCTGTCTGTTTCTCTTTTTTACTGACATGCACTCATTTACCTTTTGTGTCAGCCTAGGCTTCCTGCCCCCCCCACACACACACACAAACACACACACACACACACACACACACACACACACACACACACACACACACACATACACACACACACACACACACACACACACGCACACAAAATACGGTGTGCAAGTGATGATAACTGTGCCATATCCTTGTTTTCTATCTTTTGGATTCAGGGATACATAAGCTTTGTGTCTAATGCTCAGGGTGCATAGCTGACTTAGTGCTTAGTATATCTGTGTTTGTGAAGTTGTTTTGCTAATTGTACTTCTAACATATTTTGTTCTTACAAAGTTAGACAGCTGATAGAATCCAAACAGCTTTCACATCAGTATTTTTAAGAATTTTCTGATGGTTATGAAGTCTTAAACTGAAATGTGTCTCATTACTTTCTAAATTCTTTCTGTAATGATTTTCCAGTACAAACGTATGAGGCCAAACTGAGGACATTCAATGGGCATCAGTACTTTTGAGAGGTATGAATATGTGAATCTTTGATGCCTGAGGCATATTACTTGATACAGCACACACATGTATTCATAAAAGTCTGTGCTATCACATGTTAAAGTCATTGCTGTACAAATCACTCACCTTTTGCTTACTTACATTACCAAGTAACAACATGCAAGGATATGAAATGTATTGTATTACTTTTGTATAACTATTGTAAAATTGTCTATATCCTGTGGAGCTTTTCTCCCTGGGCCTCCACTGAAAACGGGCTCTTTCAGGCACAGTGGACTATCCTGGTCATCAAACTGTAATAAATAAATAAATAACACAATTCCGTTTTAACACTCCAGGTTCACCACTTACCTATAAATCCAGCAGTTGCTACAGTTTTAGTTCAAGGGTGAGTCTGTCTGATGCTAGAAGTACACAGCCATTACATGGGTAGGTAAAGGTTGAGATCATTGCCTGGCATCAGTGTTACTATATGTATGCATGTAAGATGAAGGTTTTAGCCATTAGATGGTGAGTAAGTGTGCTATGCATTGCCTCTTAGCCAATGCAAGGGCCTATTGAGCACACTTACATCTCCCTATACCCAAACCAGCTGCTGCTTCCCTGTCTGACTCCTCAACTGCATGTCGCTGTGGTGATCTTGCCATTGGTGGTACGATGTGTGCCCCTTCCCCTTGTTGATCCTGCTAAAGCTGTTTTCTCAAGATGATGTTGTGAAGCATTGCACGGATGGTGAAGATTTCAGTACATATACATGGATTGTACTGCAGGGTGCCCCCAGATGTATCTAGGCAGCAGAATCGCAACTTCAGCAACCCAAACATACGCTCTATGATATTTCTGGTTTGAGCGTGTTCTTCATTACAGCATTTTCAGTAGGTGTGTGTACATTTCTGATGGCCGTCATCAGCCATGGTTCCAGTGCATAACCTGCATCCCAGAGTAAATGACCCTTTGGGATATCACCCCTAGTGAGCATCTGATATAGTTGGGAGGTGTTCCAGATGTGTGAGATGTGGTAATGGCCTGGGTTGCTAGCACACGCATTCAAGATGATTCCCTTAGCATTACATATGACTTGGCAGTTAATGGAGTGGAAGCCCTTTCTATTTATGTACACCCTTCCCTGTTACCCAGGTGGTGCCTTGATTTCTATATGTGTACAATTTATGGCACCCAGTACAGCAGGGCAATGTATTACAGGGTAGAACTCCTGCATATTTGTGGCCCTATCCTCAGGTGTACAGGGAAAATATATGTGGTCACTTTCATGTTGGAGCATAGCATTCAGGAATTGATGGAGGATCATGGATGCTGATGCGTGTGACACCCAAAACATGTACCCTACTCGTGTCTGAAAGGTTCCTGTAGCTAACATTCTAAGTGCTACATGTACCATTGTCTACACTGGTTTTGGTTCCCCTCAGTCTGCCCTGGCTCTGAGTTGAGGGCAACAGAGGTTGCAGAGTTCCTGTAGTGTGTCTCTAACCACCCTGTAGTGCTGAACAATTTCCACATCAAGCAAATTGTCATAAGTTAACTGGGGTCTGAAAACTTTCACTTTCTTGGCTGTGGTCTATTAGCAGCAGCAGCAGCATAGACTTCAGCCTGTTGCACATACAAATGAAATAAAGCAACAGCAGCCCCTAACATTCTTTCTGTGTAGACTCCTTTCTGTGACTATATTCCAATAGGTTTTGGAATTCTCAGGGAAAACCAGCACTGAGTCTACACATTACTTTATAGCTTGTTGAATCCATCTTGCCATTTGGATTCCATCTTGGAATGGTGGATAGTATACAATTCATCTGCTTATGCTGTAATTAACATGCCACAATGTTTACTGTGGTTGCACGGCACTACATACTGCGTAGAACCAATTACTGAACAGAAAACAGTGCACTACCATATGCACAGAATGACGCCACGCGGTCTTAGCAGATCATGCAGGGTTTTTTGAATCTGCCCATCTATGTTATCACCCAGGGCATTTTGTTGATTGGATATTTTTAATCACATGATTTTTATGAAGTGCATTTTTAAGGGATAACATTGCTATATAACCTTTTGTTCTGATGAAGTGCTAGACATACGTGCTAAACTAATTTTTGAATAAAGAAGACCCACTGGTGTGTGACTGCCATGCAGAGGTGCTACTTTTTGTATTGGTTTTGTCAGTATGCCTGTTGTATTTTTGTTTTGGTACTTTTTTAACTTTATAAAGGCATGTATCCACTAATAACACATAAGTTGCAGTAGCTAAAGTAATCATAAAACCCATAATAAAAATATAAACAATGCACTTTAACATCTTAGCAAAAGATTTGTATTTTTCTAACAGCAATGCCTCCATAGGCCTTTAGTATTTTACCGTATTGAAGGATAAAATGAAATCTACTGTGGAAGAACAGGGCTAATATTTAATACAAATTCATTAGCAGACAGAAGATACAATATTTCAACAGAATACACCTCATGTGCATTTTAATTAGAACAATTCTGGCAATCATGCAGGTTTGCCATTACAGCTCACCCATCACAGTGATTCAATTTGGAATTGCTATGGAGATAAATCCATGAAATGGCCATTCCAGCAGCATATTTTATATAAGCTGAAGGCTGCAGAAAATTAGAACTCTCCATCATACTGTTTTATTTATTTCTAGAGTATTCTGCGCTGAACCAGTTGAGTGTAAATTGCTAAATAAGAAGTACAACAGTGGTGATCCCTAGCACATCATAAGGGAAATAACACTTTACTATTTTCTCATAAACTGATAAACAGAATAAATGCTTATAATAATAGAAATATATAGACTATCAACAATTATAATTTGTATGTCTGCATGTGTGCATTTTTTACAACTTTAAATATGTGTGACTCTGTGTGTGGGTGTATGCGTGCATACACATACGTGTGTGTGTGTGTGTGTGTGTGTGTGTGTGTGTGTGTGTGTGTGTGTGTGTGTGTGTGTGTGTGTGTGTGTGTGTGTCTGCACATGCATCTGGCGGCTAAATAATGAATAATAGAATAATCATGCTAGCAAAGTTTTGTTCTTGCACACAGGGATGTAGGCGGTAGAGAGGTAAGGTGTGCTGGAGTTTAACATAGTTAAGGCCAGCAATAAGAAATACACACTTTCAAATAGAAGGTAAAAGAAAAACATTGAACTCAATGGATAATTGCAACATTTCTTTGCTATTACAGAAGATGGCATGGTTAAAAATGTTTTTAATTTCTAGTAAAAATGTAAATGCAATAAACTGTATTCAAATAATTACTTGCTCATAACTGGGACATCAAGCACACAGGAGCTATTTCTTATACTAGAACAGTTATTAGAATACTCCTCCTTTAGGTCATTACTAATAAATACGTGCATAGCCTTGTCAACAACTTCCCTATAAGTGGAACGCTAACGCTAACCTCAACCAGTAGAACTGAAAGACCAGTTACTAAGATTGATATGCTGTATTGTATGTTTGAAAGTGCATGTAACATGTTTTTTTTTCTTGGCTTACTGTCTAAAGAATGAGAGTTGAACTAAGATAAACATGCTGATTCAATTTCTGAAAGTGCATGTATCACTGTTACTGTCTCGTGTACTATTTAGACACGATGATTTGAACTAGAAGTTTTACTGGTATTTACTTCTGCTATTATATTTCACTGATCCTTGCACTCTTCCATCATACACACCTACATAGCCTTGTTAATCTCCTTTGTGTTCATCTCTTATCATCTGCTAACTTGATTTTTCTCTTCCTTTTCAGTTCCATTTCGATGGAACTGCATGCATCACCCAAGACCTTACTACCTAAGAAAAACAAAAGTGAAGCGATCAGTCTGCAATGTCCCAACTAAACTACTGGCCTTCTATATACCTGCCTCATTAACCTTCACTTCATTTTAAGTTAGTGGCATGTGGGATGCTGACGTCTTAGGTTACCCATCACCCCAGCTCCCATACAGTAACCAGCATCACCACCAAAATAATTATCCAGTACAAAATCACTGTTATATAGTAATATTTACTACTGTTATAACCTATAACAAGAATGAACTTTTTTACTAGCTTGTAATACTGACCGGAGTGCCACACAGTAGCTGATTGTTTTAGTTTTCTTTCTTCTTGGCCCGGTCTGCCTCATGGTTCTTTTTTCTCACCCAGGGTAAACACTCCACCCTTATTTTTTAGGCAGCTGACCTCTTTTTATCTTGCTAGTTTTATTTCTAATATGTCTCTCTTCCTCTCAACAGTTACTCCTTCTTCCACGTGTACACTTTATATATTATAAGACTATATCATACTGAATGCGGCTTTGATTGTACGTTTTAAGGTGTCTCATCTTTGTACCCATTTAATGTACTTTATTTACATCCTACTTTTAGTTGATGTACAGTTTAAAGTATTATGATCATAGTTTTATTTGATGTATAATGTATAGTGGTATGCTTCTGTAACCTTAAATGTGTACTTTATTAATCTCTGTTATATGAAGAGCTTTTCTCCCTGAGCCTCCACTGAAAAAGGAATTGTGTCCAGTCGGACTTTTCCAGTAACCAAATGTAAAATAAAATAAATAAATTAAATAAATTACAGGCACTTCTGCTGTAAACCTAACATATTTTATACTGAAAATATGCAGTCCTTCAGCTTTTTCTTGTCAAGATAAAGAATTGTTTCATCTAGCAAAATTTTAACTCATAGATCTGTGAATACCTGCATGTCTCTAATATTTTGTTTCTGTTGAACAGAGTATAGCTGGACCAATTATACTTGTTTGAGGGATATTTTTTATGACACTGAGCTAAGCTATTCAGATTTTGTGCTACGGTCGCTGGGGTAAAATAAAAGAAGTTAAAAGCCATTATTGTTTTACAGAAAGCTGCTAAAATAAGTGAAACTGAGCAGACTGAATGACAAAGAGAAGGAAAATGGAGACTAGAAACTGTCTAAAAAGTAAAGAAGATGGTACACAGGTGGTAAAAATAAGTGAATCATTGTTAGAGTATATAAGGAAAACAGATAAGATGCTCGAACAATGGAAACAGCCCTGTCCAGTCATTTGGATGATATAGGATAGATGAGGAAGCTGCAGAGTGAGCATATAGTGAGGATGACTAAACTGAAGGCTACACAGGAGGAGAGAAAAATTGGAGGTGGAAGACAGAGGTAGATGGGGAAAACTTAGTATTTGTGAAGAAACCAGTAGGGGTTGAAGGGAAGGACTGTAAAAATTATATTCAGGAACAACTGAGCAAATGTACAGACATACTCCAGGATAAAATATTGATGAACAGAGTGCATGGCATATACATATCTGCCAGATTATTATCTCACATCCATTCTGATAAAGGTACAAACATTTCAACTGAAGAAACAGCTCCTAAATCAGTTATGGAAAATAGAAAATACTTTCATTGTAGAAGAGGAAAAAAAGAGTGTAGATCAAGGTTACTCATCGGGCATCAGACTGAAAATAAATAAATTTGTGCTACATGTGAAGTTGTGCAGAAGTTAAAATCTGAGATTCAAACTAGGATACGATTTTTAGTGTTTTTCCTGACCGCAGTAAAAACTTTCTCGGAGCCAGAAGCAACTATGAAAGAAATTCAAAGATATGGTCATTTTCTCCAGAAAGGAAGCCAGATGAAGAGTGATGAAGGAATATCAGGAGAAAGACAGCAACAAGGAGGGTGTTGAAGGGAAAGTTGCACAGCCAAACCTTTCCTGTTGTTCTATAAAAGACGTAAAACAATCAAAAAGAAATGGAGAGACACATGAAAAGGAGGATGGAGAAGTTAACAACTGAGCAACAATGGTCCTGCAGCATAAGTAGGACCTAGAAGACAAGTTATTGTTGTGAACAAGTATGGAAAAATGGGATTATGATACAAAATACACTAATTGAATGTGATACGAATGCCAAAAAAGCATGTTATGAACAGGAAGTGAACTCTATAACTAAATCATGTGATCTAAGCTTTATATATTGACCAGGAAGTTCTGATGAAGTCTCATGATAACTGTGACAAAAATGGTAATAAATTTGCATGATCTCCTACAGCTTTTGTAATACTTTTTTTTTTTTTGGTGGGGGGGTTGTAATGGACTGGTATTTATAAATATGTTTTGATGTTATGGTTGTGGAGACAATTAATCCATACACAATAAACACAAATGATGCATTAAAAGTTAATTAATTAACATTATCCTGCAGTAAAACATATTTTAGCTGCTTGATTTTGATGTTACTAAAGTCAGCAAAGGTCAAATTATAGCATATATAGGGAGGGGACAATCTGTTCCGCAAATAGTCACCATGATGAGAACCCTTGAGTGAAAGAAGAAGAGAGGAAGAAAAGCCTCAGAGGAGGGGGGGTGGGAAAGACTAACCATTCAATTGGCTTTGCAGTGTGATCATTGTAAAGATGAAGAGAAATTTTAATGTGTTGCAGTAAAAATAACAAGGAAATCTGTGTGGTTGCATCACTGAGTTTACAATTAGCATTAACTAATTCTAACTGCCCAAAGGAGTCAACTAACAGCTCATGCATGATCACCAAATAGAGGAAAATAGATTTAAAACTGAGGTCAGATTAATTGTGATCTGCTTGGTGCTGTCTACAGCCCTTGCCAAAGACAGTAGTGTAGATAGAGTACTTAACTTACCAAGCGCGTTGAAAGTCTACTTATTTTTAATGTGCTTTTAACAAAATATAAACTAAAAAATAATGATACTGTTTAATTTTTAATGCACAGCAATAGCATATATTACTGATAACCAATCAGAAATAATTTGACCTGCGGGAGGCTAGCAAGTGAAGGAATGTTGGAATGGGGTACAGTGGTAGGTGGTGTGGGGTGAGCTGGGGGAGCCTCATCAAAATAGTTTAAACTGGGACTCACAGTTGCTAGGGTCAGCCTAATATTAGATGAACAGCTACCCAGCAACACCTGTCCAGTGGACAGCTCTGTAGAAAACTGTACTTCTATAAGACCCAAGATTACATTGTACTGTGTAGATTCCCTTTCCTCCAAGTTGTAATAAGTTCAGAACTGATCATTTAAAGTCAAGGGTGCAGGGTGGTGAAATCCATTGTTTGGGGTATGGAAGGGTCTATCCCTCACAGAACGCAAATGTTTGGGAGTTTTGTGTGAATGTCTTTTCAAACTGCATGCATCACAAAAATGACATTCACACTCCTGTCATCTACACACCTACCCTAGATTCCTATCTTCTGTTACACTTAGTGATAGTGCTGTATTGTAAAGAGAAGGTAATATAGAGTAATTTCTTTATAAGTTGTTGGTGATTAAAAAATGGAGATCAAAAAGTAGAAACGAATGCCACTATAGAGATTACTTTATTATTCTTTTATACGTTAAGGAAAACCTTCCAGTTATTATTAATACAATGGAAAATGTAAGTGTACTTAGTGTAAGATTAAAGAAAATGCCAAATGGATTAAGATAGATTCACTTAATGAAAGTAGTGACTTCAATAAGAAACTGGAGAAAGAAAAGGAACTGCAGTGACAACTATGTTTAACATAGGCAGTGAACCAGGACTGAATGAACACATTAATATTAAATGCATGCTGTAAATATGCTTTCAGATTATATTTATGTATGAAATGCATAAATATTATGAAACAAATTGTTCTACTATTTTACAAGCATTTATTTACATTTTGTAAAATGAGTCACATAACTGATGAAAGGATGTGATGTCATATGTCTTTTAGCCCTGAAGAAGTCCATTGGTATTACTGAGTGAAAGTGATTAACTTCCAAAGGTGGTTACATGTTTTTGGTTTTAGTCAAATAAATTTACTCTCCATATCAACAGAACAGGGACTGTACGGTACAATTGTCTGTGATAAAAGGCCATGGAATGCTAATTCATGTCCTGCACAACTTTCACAAAGAAAGTTGAATGGGGTTACCTCAGTTTCCTTTTGTAATTTGTTTACTGGTTCAGCATCTGACCACCTGGATAAGTCAATGAGGTATATCACTCATTGTCCCAATGCAGCTGCTAGAACTAAGTATCTCATTTACTACATAATTATATTTATAAACACTGTGTGAACTGATTCCAGGTTGTTCTTTTTTATGGTAAACATAGCCAAAAGGTTCAACATGATTGGAGCATTCACCTAACTTAATGGCGGACAAAGGCATGTTTCTCTGAAGACATGCTTCAGATGTTTAACAACAAACTCATTTCTTGTCTATTCTTAGATCTGTCCAAAGCCCTTGACACAGTTTCTCATCCAATTCTTCTCTCAAAACTGCAGCTGCTAGAACTAAGTATCTCATTTACTACATAATTATATTTAGAAACACTGTGTGAACTGGTTCCAGGTTGTTTTTTTTTTAATGGTAAACATAGCCAAAAGGTGCAACATGATTGGAGCATTCACCTAACTTAATGGCGGACTAAGGCATGTTTCTCTGAAGACATGCTTCAGATGTTTAACAACAAACTCATTTCTTGTCTATTCTTAGATCTGTTCAAAGCCTTTGACACAGTCTCTCATCCAATTCTTCTCTCAAAACTTTCTCAACTTAACCTTGTGCCAACAACTGTTTCTTGGTTTAGCAGCTACCTCTCAGACCGGCACCACCACCAATCTGTCAAATGGCTCGCTGCTCTCCCTCCTTTTCTCCCTATTAACACTGGGAGCTCCATCCTTGGACCCCTTCTTTTTTACATCTTTACCAATGAACTCCACAACTCCTGTCCCCCACTCATCCCTCATACAGTATGCAGACAACTCTACTATTATATCTATAGCTGATAATCCAGCTGAACTACAAACCCTCACACAGTCATCTTTTAACCACACTGAAACTTGTCTAACTCAACACATTCTCATACTTAACTCAAAAAAAAAATAAAACTGCTACTCTTTCTCCCAAAATCCCACCTCTCTCTTAAAGCCTCATTCACCATCTCTTCTCTCAACAATACTATAATAGCTCCAGAAACCCATACCAAGTTCCTCGGAGTAATCATAGACGACCAACTGAAATCTGACCTTCACATTCATCACAGTATAAAGAAGATGCATCAAAAGCTTGGTCTTCTTTATAGAAATAAAAAAAAATTCACTTCTGAAACCAGAATAACCCTAGCCAATGTCTATCTCTTCCCATTCATCTTCTATAGTGCACAAATCTATACTAACCTTCAGTCTACACTTCTCTCCGAACTTGAATCTACCTACAACAAAGTGGCTAGATTTGCTGCAAACTTACCACTCAAATCCCACCACTGTCTGCTCTCAAGTCACTACACTGGCTTGAGTTTCCATACCACCTCAGTTTCACCCAACTTCTCACTATCCACTCCATTATCAACAAACCATCCTCCTGTCCTAGTCTCTCTTCACTAGTCTCCCTCTGCACTCCCACTCGATCATTAAGGTGCTCAGATCAACATCTGCTACAAATTTACAAACCTAACAAATGTGCAGGACAGAACTTATACAGCTACTCTCCAGCCATCCTCTGGAACAAGCTTCTCTTGACTCTAAGAGGCCTACCCCAGACCCATACTTTGAAAATCTCTCTTAAATACTACCTTACCCACCTCACTACTTACCCCTGGAACCTCCCGCCTTTAACCTAGCACACATCTTGGTCTCTTCACACCTCTCTCACCTTCCCTTCATCAGCCTACTATCCATCCCATCCTCCCTCCCTATCACCAATCAACCCCCCCCCTCTTCCCCACACACCTTCCTGCCACCCCTTACCTTTTACCTCAGGATCTGCTCTCTCCTTCCTAACTCTTGACAGTATGTATAAAGCCTTTCCCAACTCCTTGTAGGCCACCTATTTCATACTAGGACCCTCACAATTGCTAATCCACAAATCCTATCAACTCATTAAAAAAAATTACTTTACTTCATGAATATTTGGATTCCCCACAATTCTTTAAAAGTTATTGCTAAGAGCCAGGTTAGGGAGCATCTTAGTCAACAAGCACCTCTCTGTAATAGTAAATTCTACACCATTCACAAACTCATGCTCAGACTTGCAAGGCAGTTTCTTCATTCTCACTTGGCATACATCTATAATCTTATATAAATCACAAGATCTATTCATAATCTCTGGAAGCTAGCTGCAATAACTCCTTTACCCAAAACAGCTGCTCTATAGTCCCCGAGGACTTCTGAGCTATAGCTAACTTACATCCTGTTACAAAATACTTTAGAAATAAAAAATAAAAAAACTCTTTTACTAACACTATATCTCTAGCTTGCAATAACAATAAACTTGTTTCCTGTCTATTCCTAGACCTTTCTAAAGCCTTTGATACCATCTCTCACTCTCCGCTTCTGAATAAACTGACTAATCTTAATTTCTCTCCCACTACTGTCGCTTGGTTTTCCAGCTATTTCTCTGACCGATCAGAATCAGTGAAATGGCTCTCAGCATTCTCTCCCCCCTCCTCATAAAAATGGGTGTACCTTAAGTTTCCATCCTGGATCCACTGCTGTTTAATTTTTTTAGTAATCTATACTTCCTGCCCTCAGTCATCTTCTGTACAATATGCTGATGACTTTCCCTCAGGTCTCATCTCTCAAATCCAAGATGCTTTTACATCAGTTGAAACCTGACTCTCCAATAACCAATTAATCCTAAACCATAAAAAAAAAAAAAAAATTTTCTTTCTCCCTAAAAATCGTACCCATCTCAAATCCACTTTTACTATACTGTCTCTCAACAAGACTCCAATAGTAGCTGAATCTAGCACCAAAGTCTTAGGCGTCACTATTGATGACCAACTTAAATTTGACTTGCACATTAATAACTGCATTAGGAAGACTCATCAAAAACTAGGCCTCCTTTACAGAAACAGAAGGTTTCTTACCAACAAAGCTAAAGTAACCCTACCTCATACCTATCTACTACATAGTCTTCTTTATGGATCACAAATCCTTGCAAACCTTAGTGCTACACGTCTTGTTAAACTTAACTCAACATATAACAGGATAGCTAGATTTGCTGCCCAACATACTTATAAAACCCAACACTGTGCTTCACTTAAACACTTAAACTGGCTGGAGCTACCCAACCTGCTTCTTCTCTTTCAGTTTCAGATTATACATTCTATTCTATAGCAACCTTTCTATTGTCCTAGCCTATCCTCCTGTATATCTCACTATACTCCCACTAAATCACTCCACAGCTCTGACCAAGATTTACTAGTTATCCACAAACCTAGGACTAAAATGGGAAGCAACCTTTATAGCTATCATCCTACCACTGCTTGGAAAAACCTTCCACTTCAAATTAGACTAATAACTCAACCCAAACAATTTAAATCAACTGTAAAGGAGAACCTAAACGTTTTCTGGTCCTCCCACTGTATATATCCCCCATAATATCCCCATATATAAACATCCTCACTATTTGTCCACTTTTTTCCTCCTTTATCCTTGCATATCAGTCTCTAACTTCCTTTTCCTATCCCTTAGCCTAACTCCTTCATACCTCCCCTCTTCTTCACTTCCTATAACTAACTAATATTTAAATAGAACTAACCCTACATGGCTGTATGAATATGTTAAGGCTGTACAAATATGTCTATTTGTCTCACATTACCTGCAATATTGATGTTTTGCTTTTAAATAATTATAACTTGTATAATGTTGCATATATCAGCATAAATTGTAATTGCCTCTGTAATTGTTTTTACTTGATATTGTATAATGTTTCTGGAGCCCCCCCCCCCCGGGCCTCTGCTGAAAAAGGGCTATTTTGTATCTCAGTCGGACTATTCCCGGTCAACATATGTAAAACAAAACAAAAACAAATAAACAAAAATGCATTTATGAGAAAATATTAGACTTCTTGCCTAAGTATGACATACTCTCAGACAAACAACATGACTTCTAGCAAAAATACATTTCTATCACAGCTATCGTCACACTTGTAAATAATATACATATCAATGCTGAGGAAAGGAATGCTAACTGGACCATTATTTATTGATCTCAAAAGGTCCTTTAAATGAGTATACTTTGCTCCTGATAAAACTTAGTTAATGAATGTTTTCTAAGGAAGTCTGGGATGTGCTTAAACATTATCTCGTTAACTAAGTTTTCAAAATCAGTGTCTGTACAGCCTCTGGCAAATAATGTGGAAGAACCTATAGTTTCAGTATTAGGGCCACTTTTATTCTCTTTGTACATCAATCACCTTCCTTGGGACCTTCCTAAGCTGGCTTCACTCTTTATACTAGGGCAGCCTCCCCCAAAACAACATAAATACAGTGCTATAGAATGACCTTAATCTACTTTGGAAGTGGATTATTAATAATAGGCTTACTATAAATACTAAATACTAAATAGCAACTCTGTTATTTGGAATTCATAGGAGGCTTGCACACACACTACATAAGGCCCATACTTTTCAACCTCCTAGTGCAATAAATCTGGACAAAGCCTGACAAAATGGGGGGACAAAAGCACAACAATAGGGATGGATTTTAAACATTGCTCTTATAAACTTAGAAAATTGCTAAAGTAACAGGATTTGAATTAACATGCATTTTTTGAAAGATATGACATCTGAAACTGAAATGTATGTCATTATTTAGTGACCTCAGTCGCCAGATCATCCCAGTGATATGCCTAATAACCACAAATTTTATGAGGCATAGACCAAAAATATGAGGCAAAAATCTGGACATTGAGAGGTATGCATAAGACCTTGACCTCCTTCTAAACAAAACCCTTTCCTTCCTCCCACACTTATAACAACAGAACAACAAAGTTCTAGCTCAACTGAAAAGTGTACATAGAAAATCCCACTTATTCACTAAAGGTGCTGGACAAGTCATTGTTAACAGGGTCCTGTTACCTAGACTGGAACATTTGTTCCGTCTCATTCCCATGCAGTCAAATCAAACCTTGCACAGTCTGCAAAAAATCTGAGAATAAAATGCTCAGGTTTGTACACTTCAGCCTTTGCTCTGTGCTCCACCCATCTCACAATCATTAAATCTAAATAGCTTCCTGCCCATAACAGAGGCTCTGTTCTCCTTAGTACCCTTACACTGAAGGACCTAAATAACTGCCACTGCTGTCATCCATTAAGTACATTTCTTAATGTCATGGACTGTCTTATTCTAAGAGGAATACAGTAGGCAACCTACTGGGCAGCCCCACTCTACCCCATACCTTTGGCTGTGGCTGAAAAAGCATTTTCCAAATTGGTCCCAACATATTGGTATAAAATTCCTCATGAAAACAAAAGCAAAACCACATTTATGGTCTTTTGTAAAGACCTAACATTACATAGATTAGTACTAGGCTATCTGCCCTTGCAAGCCATTTTAAGTCTAGCCAATTATCCCCTCTGAGATTTAAACCCTGTACCTTGTGGTTATAAGGCAAACACCTTAACCATCAGGCTACCCTCCCAAGTCTTATGAGGGAGAATTTAAAATATCAGTACTTTGACAATCACAGATAAACATATTGTTCACTATGTCATGCTTTCATACTCCTTTACTTTTTGTCATTATTTACCCTTTCATAACTTATGATCTTATTGTCACTACTCTACTTTATATTCCACCAATCTAGTTTATGTTATTTTCTACTTGAAGCCTCCCTTTACTCCACCTTTCACCCCTCATCTACTCCTCTTTGCCTTAAAAGGCAAAGTCTCAGTTTGGATTTCTCAAGGGCAGGTCATGTTTCTCAACCAGGTGGATTTTTTTGAAAAGGTCACCAAAGCAATGGATAAAGGAAAAATTGTGCAGGCAACATACCTCAACCTGACCTAAGCATTTGACACAATTCTCCATTCAAGTGGACTATAAAAGCTAAATAAACTGGTAATAAAACCCTATCTCACCCACTGGATTGTTAACTGGCTCACATGTAGGACACAGGAAATAAAAAAGGGGAAGTTACCTCCACAATGAGGCCAATCACTAGTGGGGCTCCACGGCTCTGTGCTGGGACCTGTGCTGTTTGGCATCTACTTTTCTAAAGTAAAAGCCAATACCAAAGCCATCTGGCTTACTACATTTACAGATGATTGCAAGCTAGGAGCATTTATTTAATCCCAAAATGATTTAGCCATCCTGCAGGAAGGTTTGTACCAAATAAACAACTGTGTCAAAATCATGGACTGAAACTAAATGCCATAATCATATGATCATAGGAGGTTACTAGGCTAATGTCCCTGGGGCTCTTACAAGCCTAGCCAAGAGTTTATCCCCATAAAGAAACCTCAGTAGGCACTTGTTGCCCCTGTCAGTGAGGGACACAGGTGGAACCCCTGGGATAAATTAGTGGTTTGCCACCCATTCATCAAGATTGCGCTTGAAAAGGGTCAGTGAGGTACTCTGTTTGACATGTATGGGAAGTCTATTCCAGAGATGGGGCAGCCTCTTGGAGACAAACCTGTCTCTCCATCAGATTTTGTCGATGTCACATATTAGATTCAGGTCTTTTGAGCAGGTAATGCGCAAGGAGTTACACTTATGGATATGGAGCATTTCCAGTAGGGCAGGGTCCAAGATTGCCTTGTAGGTGAGACACAGATAACCTCTGAGAAATCTGTATGATATCGAGTAGAGTGATAGTGATTTGAGCCTGTCCACATAAGACAGGTGTTAGAAGCCATGGATTCTCTTTGTGAGGTATTTCTATGTCCTTTCCAGTTGGTGCATATGTTTGGAGAGGTACATACCAAACGGGGTGTTATACTCAATTATTGGTCTAATGAGGGAGGAATATAGAGAGGTAATAACCTCCTTTTTTCTGGATGCAATCCCTTTACTTATGAGATGAATCAAGTAAAAGTTTTTTTCTGACCACTGCCACTACATGATGGCTGAATGTGAGATTGTTATAAACCCGAGTACCCAAGTCTCTCATCACAGGTTGTGTGTTTAGGGGATTGCCATTGATGTGGTAATCAGTAGGGGCCATGTTTTTGCTGAATAGTATGATGACAGTTTTTTTGCATTTAGCTTGAGGCCATGATTTTGGCACCAGCCATTAATTGCTGTGAGACCCTCTTGCAGTATGTTAACATCTTTTGGGGAGTCAATGACAGCACCTAACTTACAGTCATCTGAAAACTTGGTCAACCACAGGCCTTTTGTCTTTACCTGAACTTCTGAGAAGTAGACGCCAAACAGTAGGTGTCCAAGGACAGATCCCTGAGGAATTCCACAAGTGACAGGTCTGCTATCAGTGGTGGAGGTGCCTATTTTGACCTTTAGGATCCTGTCAGTGAGCCAGTTGGCCACCCACCCAATGAGATAGAGATTTATACCAAGTTGTCTTAGCTTTTTGATGATGCTTGAGTGGGGGATTGTGTCAAAGGCCTTGACAAAGTCAAGGTAAGCTGCATGTACTGACTTTCCCTCATCCAGGGCCTTGGTGACAGTCTCAAAGAAGTCAACCAGGTTCAACAGGCAAGATCTGCCCTTGACGAATCCAAGCTGGGTGGGACCAAATGCTTGGAGATTGCCTATGTCCTTGTTAATGAGATCCATAATAATACACTCCATGGCTTCACAGATTAGACTTGTCAAGCTAACTGGGGTGATAGTTTCCAGGATCAGTAGTGGCACCACCTTTGTGCAAGGGGATGACAATAGCATTTCTCTACTCTGCTGGAATGAAGCCTGTACTTAGGCTTTGGTTGAATACGGTGCTCAATGGTGAAGCCAGTTCTTGCTGGAGATGGTGCAGAATATAGCCTGGGTTACTATCAGTCCCTATCACTATCAAAAACTGCATTATTGTATTATTTGTGAAGTTATCTACATCAGGGAACTACCGCATTGATAATATCCCCCTAAGAGCTGACCCATTTTTTTGGATTTCAACAATGACAAACAAAGCTGAACCACCACAGTGAAGTAGATTTGAATAATATAGCAAAAATACTGAAACACACTTTAAAAAACATTTCTAGAAAAGCTGTGTGATAAAATAACTATAAGTTGAGCGCTTTCCCCAAAATGCCTTCATCAGATCATTAAAAAACTCATTCACTAGGCTAATTTAAGCAGAGGTTTGACCAATCAGAACTTCTTTCTCAGTTTCTGACCTTTGTACCAGGGGTCTTAAAGGGAACATTCCATTTAAACCAGGTGCTTTATCTGCTTTCAGATCTGCGATCCAATGAATCTTAGCCATTTCTGTTAAATTACACAGATCACCCATTCTTGGACCTTCAACTAGTACTTCCAGCACCATAAAATGAAAACTATGTTCAGGATGATTCATAATGTGTTACAATAGGGCATTAGCCTTATCTTTAACCTTATGTCACTTATATGTTGTAAAACTCTCACATTAAAAGGGCGATTATTCTTGCCAATATAAAAACTTATACAAAACTTAAAGCTAGCAACATATATCACATTTTTAGTGGTGCAATCTGCATAGGTATTGAGTTTATACTCCTTCTTAGTAATGGGATGCTGGAAGCTGTTATTGGAATTTATATATTGCAAGCTTTACATTTCCTGCATCCGAATGTACCCATATTTCCATTTGCAAAATTTAGCTTCCTGGCATTACCATCTCAACATAATAGCTGCTTCAGATTTCTTTTATTCTAAAAACAGAATCTTGGGGCATCTCCCACTATGGATTTATTGCACATCAGCAAGTCAAATGGCATCAGAAATACTCCGTCTAAGTATCTAAACCTATTTTGCAACATCAACAGAATAGTTTAGACGGACAGGTATATCTCACAGATGATACCACTGCTCTGGAACAGAAACTCCACTGACATAAAACATAGATCATCCCTGTCCATATTCATGTTTAACTTGGATCTATGGATGGAAAACAAAACAATTTCCCCATGACTGCCCCCGTACTACTAATGGACAGATTCAGCACTTAAATGCTTTATCCCATAAATGGGTCCCCTCAAATTATTTATGGTATGATCCCAATTATTCTCATTGCGGTAATATATAATTATTGACCATGGGATGGGTAAGTATAATCTCTAACCAAATGGGATAGGTTATTTCAAGCTCAGGAAGGGAAACTGGCTAGGCTTAAAATGTTCCACAAGGGCAGTTAGTCCAGTACTTACATACCAACCTATGAACATATAATTGCTTCCCTATTATTACTGCTTCTGCTACTTTGCTTACCTTGTAATTCTGCCATCCTTCCTCCCTTTCTCCCCCTTTATTTTTCTAACTATTCTGCTTTAGTTTGGAACTCATTTCTCAGTATAGTGCATTACAATTTAATATGTATACAAACTTCTAATTATTAATGAATTTTAATTATGATAGTTTATTTTTTATTTTTTTAAATAATTTCATGTTACTTAGTAGTTTTTCATGAGTCACACGATATGTTACCATGTTTTCTGTATATAACATTGCATTTCCTTTGTTTGCCTATGTTATGTATGCTATGTCTATTGTTCATGTTTTGTGCCTTCACTGTCTGGGTCAAATGTAAAAATAAAATAAATATGTAAACAGGGCTAATCTTAATGGTAGCTGCATTAGAGGATTCTAAAGTTAAGAATATGAAAGTAGTGAGCCGATGTCAATGTATCAAAAAAAAGGTTTAAGACAAGGCATGGAGCAGCTGTAAATGTGAGACGACTCACTCTACCATAGCAATAAACACAATTAAGAATGGTACATGCTGCACAGTTCCTAGACACAATTACTCAACATTACTCCCAGAATTCTAAGGAAAGATCTATATTCATGTCAGAGGCAAGTATGTTCAGTAAACAGTTTAAACTCACTTCATGCTTACTTAATCCAGATTACTTTGAAGTATAGATCCCCCTTTTTAAATATGTGATGCATTTTGGCTTTAACTTATCTTGGGACATACAATGGCATTCAAATGGCAATATTGCACAGATTTTAGGAAACACTCTCGACAGTGGTACACAGTTCAATAAAAAGGAACTGTATTCCTTCTCAGATAGACACGATGGGGAGACAAAATTCTCATCAGTGAGGGATAAGATGATATGCAACATGTTTGTGAATCCACAATAAACCTTATTTCTTTTGATTCTAGTTTCAGCAGAGTAATGATTTGCCTTAAATAATTGTTAACGTGAATACAGGAAAAGAGATTCAATGGCAGAAATTGTTAATTGTTAATTTGCTAAGAGTAAACTTATAATTCTAATTTTAGTACTGTATTAAATGGGCTGTGGCCTTACATTACCTGTTTGGGAGCTTCAGCTTACCTTTCCTCACTTTCTTATTTATATGTATTTTGTCCCATATTAGACCCATTTCTAGTATAACTGAGGGTACAAAGCCAGGTAAGTACAATATATTTTGCTACTGTTTAATGTAACAAGTCATACACCATGTCTTATGAAGTGAAAGGAGAGCTTACTCAGGCACATTAAGCAAATTAAGCAAAATTAATAAATACATTAATAAGTAAACAGATTACTGAAGACAAAAAATATACTGTAATAATTTTCAGAATAATAGGTATACACAAAGCGAAAACCAAGCCACTCAGGAACTCAGGACCAGAAGAAGTAATATGTTAACGTATTTTAATAAAACCGTTTTCGCTCCTCGCAAACAAGGAGCTTCTTCAGACACAATAAAAGGCGCAAGGCGCTTTTTTTTAAAAGTACAACAGCTGATTACTTCTGTGATGTCATTTCCTTTACAGCTGGTTCACTTTACGAAACACTTTTTTATAATAAATGAACAATAATATAATCAAGTACTACACAAGTACTTCAAAGTTCTAACTGTATTAACTTTTTTTAAAAAACAATACCATGTGTTTCCCATAAATGGTTTAAATACAATTATAGGTATAAATCAATACATCAAATCTTTTTTAGTCAAGCACACAAAAAACCCCGAAGGGACAACATAATGAAGCTAACCATTTAAAAAAATATATCTACTACATTGTACTAATGATGTTATAAAGAATTTTACTTCAAATAGTGATATATATTGATGTCCTACCCTCTATTAGTTCGCAGAAACCATTATTTGTAAGAAGCTAGTACACTAAACAATTTAATTTCTTAGGTAACTTTTATATTTTAAAATGACAGAGATGTTGCAGGTCTCATTCAACCCGGGAGGGGAAAAAGCATTTAAAAGTAGCTGCCATTCAAGTTCTTTGATTTCAAGTAGGAGAGACTGAGGACCCCCCCTAATACAAACTTTAAGTCAATGCCCATAAAACAAAAACTATGTCCAGTATGGTCTAGGACATGTTTTGAAAGGGCATTATCAGTTTTTTTGTTTTTTATAGCGTAATTATGTTGGTAAACCCGGTCACGCATCCTGCGGTCCGTCTTACCAACATAAAACGCAGCACAGCAATTACACTGTGCTATATAAACAATAGACTTAGTATCACACCCAATCTTATGTCTGATGTAAAATTTCTCATCCCTTATAACAAAAGAATTCCCTGTTTTCAATAACCTGCACCAGTTACAAAAGCCACAAGGAAAAGTACCAGTTTGTCTTGATGAAAAAGTGCTAGAATCACTTGTTTGCAACAATTCTTTTAAGTTTTTACCTCTCCTGAATACAAAGGAGGGAAAAGAACCCAAGATTTCCAGTAAATAAGCATTATTCACAATGAAATGCCAATTTTTCTTAATAATTGTACACATACTGTCAATATGTTTGTTGTGAGTTATAATAAAACTAATCTTAAAGTCCTGTGTTGGACTATCTTTAACTTGACAGTTATTGCTGTTATCATGTAGGAAAAAACTGGGTTCATTACTAGATGTTGGTGTTCCCCTGGTTTCTATATTCAAAGGGTCGCTTAGTTCAGAGTTTTGAAGAAGTGGTTTATAAAACCCTGACGATCTTTTAAATGACACCTCATTGATTAAACTATCAAGAAGTTCACAGGGGTAACCCCTATTCAGAAACATACACTTGAGATTGGAACACTCAACTTCAAAGGCCATTTGAGTATTACACATACGAGTAGCTCTCACTAATTGGCCCTTAACTATGGACTTTTTCTGTTTCCATGGATGGTTGCTGGAATAATGTAGGAAAGCATTACAGTATGTGTGTTTTCTAAAAATACTTGAGAGTATTCGCTTATTGTCAATATCTTTGATGAGTTTCACATCTAGGTAATCAATCTCCTTAACGGAGAAATGGTGGGTGAAGGTTAGAAAGGTGCATGAGGTGTTCATTTTCCCAATTAAGTTAGAGGCACAGTCTTCATCTCCTTGTATAAGTATAAATACATCGTCTAAAAAACGCGTATAAAATTTATTGATCTCCTTAAATAGGGTATCTTTGAACAAGAATGTCTTTTCCCAATAAGCAACCACTAAATTAGCAACCCTCCCTCCACATGGGGAACCCATAGCAATACCTCTTTTTTGGAGGTAGTAGTTGTTATCGAAGATGAAAAAATTGGACGTTAAAATAATATCCAATAAGAGGGTAACCACATCGATTTCATCTTTAGGGGCCCCTAGGTTTAATAACATCAGTTCAACCCATTCAATAGCCTCACAGTGTGGTATACAAGTATATAACTCGACCACATCGATGGTTAAGAAGTTGTGTGAAGGGTCGAAAGGGATGTCATTGATGGACCGTAAGAAAGACCACGAATCTTTACAGATCTGAGGTAGCAGCTTAAGGTATTTATTTAGAATATGGTCAACAACCTTAGCACAAGGGTAAGTAATACAACATCTCCCATCCACTAGAGCACGCATAGGTGGGTCCACCAAGTTTTTGTGTATCTTGTTAATTGTTAATTTGCTAAGAGTAAACTTATAATTCTAATTTTAGTACTGTATTAAATGGGCTGTGGCCTTACATTACCTGTTTGGGAGCTTCAGCTTACCTTTCCTCACTTTCTTATTTATATGTATTTTGTCCCATATTAGACCCATTTCTAGTATAACTGAGGGTACAAAGCCAGGTAAGTACAATATATATTGCTACTGTTTAATGTAACAAGTCATACACCATGTCTTATGAAGTGAAAGGAGAGCTTACTCAGGCACATTAAGCAAATTAAGCAAAATTAATAAATACATTAATAAGTAAACAGATTACTGAAGACAAAAAATATACTGTAATAATTTTCAGAATAATAGTAAACACAAACCTAAGGAATGCTGAACAGCCATTAAAGAAATCTTGCATCCCGGCCATAAATTTAGCATAACTCATCACTCAAAACCGCAATACAGTTTAACTTTTATTTCATAGTTAGTATAGCATCTCTAACCAAGGATTCCCCAATGTCTAATCCAAACTATCATCACATCCACTTTCACCTCAAACCTTCAAACTTGTGCCCACATCCTACTTAAAACTAATCTTAAACTTCAACTATACTGTACTTCAGCTGATGACCTTCCAAGTGAGTACCTTAAAATAGCAGCCAATAGTATTACCTATACTGTCTCAATCTTTACAAATAGGTTAATTCAGGAATCCTACACTCACTCACTCTGGAAATAGCCACACATTATTCCTCTGCACAAAGGAGGAAATTCAACAGACATTACTAACTTGAGGCATATAGCAATCTTATCCACCCTCTCCAAAATACTTGAAAAATGCATTAAAAAATAATTGCTAAACTATCTCCATCAAGAAGAACTCCTGTCCACCACACAACATGGCTTCCATCCTTCCCACAGTGCTAACACTGCACTTCTAACCAATATAGATGCTATCAATAAAGCTAGAGATAACTGCAAACTAGTCTCCTTCTTATTTCTAGACTTGTCTAAAGCCTTCAACACAGCTTGTCACAGCAAATTTATACTTCAAATGTCCTCATTAGGTGTCTCTCAGCCCACCCTTCTATGGTTCAAACTATAACTATCCAACAGGTATTGTTTAGTAAAATGGCACTGCACCCTCCTTCCATACCTCCTGGTCACCACCAGTATACCACAAGGCTCTATCCTTGGTCCCTTCCTCTTTAACATTCTCACCAACACCCTCCACACATCCAAACAGCAGGCCTCCCTATTACAGAACGTAGCTGAATCTATACTCCTTTGTACATTTGACAACATGGCATACCTCCAAAACATTACTCAGGAATCTTTAACAGTGTCTGAAACATTGCTTTGTAACTGACAACTCATGCTAAGGCCTAAAAAACAAACCACTACTTTTTTCCCCAAATTGCTCTCTCATGAAAAAAACAAAATTTAAAGTCCTCTCTCTTGATAATACAACCATTGAAGTCAGTTCTCATAGCAAATCATTAGATAGTAGATGGTAATCTTAAATTTAACCTGCATATACAAAATTGCATCAGAAAAAATGCGTAAAAAACTAGGGATACTGTATAGAGACAAAAGCTTTCTCGCTAACCCAAGTAAAGCTAGACTTGCAACTACTTATCTCCTGCCCACAGTTCTTTATGGTGCTCCCATCCTCACTTAACCTTCAGGCATTGCAAAAATTATAACAAAGTTGCTAAATTTGCAGCACATACACCTTTCAGAACTCACCACTGCATAAGCACTAAAAAGCCAACATTGGTTAGAACTATCCCATCAACTAACCAATACACAGCTTCTTTCCACCTATAAAATTATCCAGAATCCATCTGCTTGCCCAGCACTAAATAACATTCTACACAACTATGTTCCCAGTTGGTCATTATGATCCAGTGACTGTAAGATTATTGTTCTTAAAATGTTTTGTAATACTTCAGAACATTTATCCTCAGGCTTCCACTGAAAATGGGCTCCTACATAGTCGTACTTTCCCAGTAATCAAATATCAATAAATAAATAAATAAATAGTAAACAGCATGCAAATATCCACATAAACAATAACCATTAATCAAGCTTGAACCCCCCCAGACTCTGGATATGTGAAGCAGAGATCTTATCAGTAAGCCTCTATGCCCCTGTACTTGTTGTCAAAATGCTGTCTACCAATTTTGCATCGGCTTTTTTTAACTAGATTTTACTTGCTCATATTTATGTTGGCTGTTCAACCAGTTCCCTGTAAGGAAATAGTTAGCTCAGGAAAAAGAGTCTGTTTCATCTTGCTGCTCCTCCTAGTATAAGCTTGAAAGAATGCATAGTATGATCTTCAAATTGCATCACAGTGACAAGTAAGTCAAAGAAGTCTTGGAATCCACTCATGAGATCTATTGTCTCTCTCAACTAAAAGCCTTGACGACTTAAATAATGTTGTGTCAAATAAATGTATTTCTGAATAGGACAGCAGAATTCTGAGAATCATAAAAGTGAACTGAATATGTCAGAATAAACATCAGGTTTAAAGACATAATCAAAGTACAAAATCAGCAGTTCTTTTGCTTAGTTGGTTCTTTTGGAAAATCCTTCAGTTACAGTCAGTTGATTATTACATCATACAATAAACTCTCATATCATCATCTACGTTACCGCTACTGTTAAGGAAGGTTTCACAATAATTACTTCCACATTAAATTTCCACATCCCTAACAATACTACATTCATACAGGACATGATATAAAAACAAAATCAAAACATAACTGCAGTCTGTCTGTTTCACAATGCTTCAACCTTTGCCTTTAGTCATGTATTGTCTGCCAATATATGTTTGGTCACACTGCAACTTAACCCTTATCTCAAACGGCAGCATGATGTCTGAAATAATTTCACAGAACACAAGTATATTTCCTGTCTTACTTTGCATAGAAAAAATATTTAAAATAATTGTACTTGAAGGCATCCATTCTGGCACTTGTGCTTATACATCCTATCTAACAATCTCCAAGTGTGTGCTCCACCACACCACACTGTATAAGGAAGTATTGTTATAGTATGTCTAGTTTGATAAATCCCATTTATCTAGAATGTTATTTATTTATTTATTTATTTACATTTTTCTGAGAAAACTTTTTCTGTTTAATCTGAATGCCAAATGGTTTGTAGGTGCTGCCTTTTTTAATCTTGTTTTTGGTTAGTTAGTGATGTGCCTTAATTAGTAGTGATTAGTCAGGTTAGTCCATTAAATTTGGGTTATTTGGGTCAGAGAGCATCAGGTACAGGCTATTGGGAGAGAGGCTGGAGTTATGTCTGGAGAACTAATTTTTGTTTTTCTTTCTTTATATTTTAATTTTAGTTTAGTTGAGGAGTTAATTTTGTTTTATTTAATATTGAGAGTGTCAAGGTGTATTTGGGGTAATCTGGGGATGGGAGTTCCCTTTAAATATGTTTCTACTACATACTAGCATTAGGTGTTCACTTCATGGTCAAGCTTGTGCTATGTGTGTCTTCTTAGATTTGTGGTCTTCTGTGCATCACAGGGCTGAAAGACAATGTGGTACCTGCTCATAGGATCACAAAGAAATTTGAAGAACATTTAGGTTTCATTTCCTAGGTTAGCTACATTTTTTACAGTAGTAAATATATGTTTTTCTTTAGTTTTGTGTATTCTTTTCCTCTGCTGCTTTATTTTAGGAGAAAGGGCTGGGGTAGTAGAAGTATAATGATAATGTTTTAGAACATATGCGCTTTGGTAGTGTATCCTGTGTAGTATAATCCACACCCTGAATACTCTCTCTCTGGTTACAGTTCTGTTTGTTTACAGCAACATTGTTCAGTGTAGGTTATTTACAGTGCCACCATGCCTACACAATGTCATATCTAAGAAATAAAATATATTATTTAACAGATTCATAAATCAGTTCAGGCACATCATTTAAAACACAATGCCTGCAAATAATTTGCAATTCAATTCAGATAAATTAAATCCACTGTTTCCACCTTCAGTGTTACATATTCAACATCCAGAAGTTGAACCCTTCTTTGTTCTGTAAATTACCACATTACCTTCTGCACTAAGTTACCCATCCCTCTCTACAAAAGGCAAATGTCTCTCTCTCACTCTCTCTCTTTCTTTCTTTCTCTTAAAAACACAGTCAGAGTCTTTACTCAAGGTTGAAATGTTTCACTCACTAGAGAGGCCACCTTCTCTCTCTGTCTTTCTCTCTCTCTCCCCCAGATTTACTATTCCTCCGTGCAGGACTAGTTTAGTCCTGCATGGAAGCAGACATTTAAGAGCAGGATGGCAGGGCACCATGCATATTAATGAAGGCATGCTGCCTGAGTTCCTAATCTTACATGGAGCATGTAAGAGTGCAGGGGCCGTGTCTGAGTGCAGAGCTCTCAGAATATACATGCCCCTGCAATGAAAAAAAGCAGAAAGCCTTAAAAGAATGAGTGAGACTGCTCAAAGGTGTATGCATACCCCAAGCAACATCCCACCACATGTAGAAGAGCAATAGTTAACACAAAAAATATAAAGATACTTTTTTTATGAAACATATTAAATTTAACCGTAAGTGCGGGGGGGGGGTGCCCATTACTTAGCTATGGTTAATGCAGCCTAAATGGAAAAAGAGGATAAAAAGCAAGATATATGCAAATGAAGCAGTATAGCAATAGTGTAGTGGGACGAGCATTTGCCTTATGAGCAGTCATTCCTGGTTCGAGTCCCACTGCAACACATTCCATTTTTCATGTCAAATCACATTATGACCAATATTTTAAGTTGCATAACCTACTAAATAACATATATTTTGAACTGGAGTACTGCATTAAATGCAGATGTCAGGTGTCAGTGTCATAATGTTTCAAAGTCCACAGATAATCACATGTGCCCCATACAGTATATGTACACAGGAATCAGAGATGCAAATGGAAGGTAAAATGTGTAATGAATGATAACTCCATACAGCTTCCAAATCCCCCACCTTCCCAAGAACCATTAGACATTATTGTCTAAATTACTGCAGTGGTAAGCAGGAGTAAGCACTAGTAAGCAAGTGTAACCATTATTAAGCAGTAGTAAGCAGGAGTAAACATATGTAAGCACCAGTAAGCAGATTTAAGCCCATTTGTGCAGGGGTAAGCAATGCGCACACATGTTAAGCAATATGGAAGGTAACTCTCTGTAAGCATATTTAACCAAAGGTCAGCAGTGCTTACCCACATGCAAACCCACACAAACCTGCTTACAAATGCTTAAACATGCCTAAATCACTCTGTATCCAACAGCTGCTGTTCTACCCAGCAACAAAATAAACAGCCATGCAGGTCAGGACCCTATACACTATAGTCACAGTAGTTAACCACCAAGCCATCACAGTAGTACATAAGATTGAGGTATCACCAAACAAATCCTCACTATAGTAAAATCAAACTGAACATGTGAAAGGAATCAGTATACAGTCATATGTTCTATAACCTACTTCATAACATAAATATGTGAACTGGAGTACTGAAGCAAGCCCAGATGTGAGGTGTAATTGTAATAGAGTGTTGAAGTCCCCTGTTAAACACAAGGACCCCATGCAGTGTACATACACATCAATCATGGATACCAGACATATGTATAACATGTAATGAATAATAAATCTATGCCAAAAAGCAAATATAACGCAAAGTAAATATTAAGCAATGCTAAGTATTGCACAGGCCAGCTTAGTAGGTGTAAGCAATGTGTAGACCAACTAACTCAATTTGCCCAGTGGTATACCCCTTTAAACAATGCCAACCTTAGGTAAGCAGGTTTGCCCATAGCTTAGCCTTTTCAAAACCATCCAATCACAGCAAATGTGGGAAATCGGCCTTACTTAAACCCAACTGGTGGGAATACATCTCATAACTAGTTGTAGCTTCCCCTTGCAGGCACCATGTAAGGAATGGGAGAGGGATTGTGCTTTTGTGCACAGCGCTGGGGCATCCACAAGTCCAGAGTCATGGCAGGACTCCTTGTCAAAGACCATGAGCAGAGACTGCTGCAGGGCCAGTGCCAGGGTTCCCAATATAAAGCAGAAGTCTGGGACCATCTCACCCATGACCTCACCAGTGCCACTGGCATACCCTGAACTGGTGAGCAGGTCATGCATCACTATGCTGACCTGAAGTGGCGAAACTGGGATCTCTAGGATCAGTGGATCCAAGAGGCTAGGATGGCTGGGGAGGTCTCAGCTGTGTGTAAATATCACTTCACTACCTGTTTAATAATTGCCAGCTCATGTATATTATGGGTATGTATGGCTAAATATTCCTCTTATGTCCTTCACAGTGGCAAGTGAGCAGGCCGCGGTCACCGGGAGAGGTTGCGACGCAAGGCAGGTTAGTAATGCTCTTGCATGTACTGTCATAGGAAATAAATCTAAAAGTATTAGTAAGTTAATTGTTAGTATAAAACCTGTATTGTTTAAGGCAAGTACTGCATACACCAGAGAATATGACAGGAAAAGTCTCATATAGTAAATAAAAGCATAATAGCCTGACAATAAACGTCTAACTGCTGGACTGCATATCTTTACTCTGGTATCACATAGTAATGTAGATTTGCAATCACTTAATAGTAGTGTTGTATTATGAACTGTTACCCACACTGAGCAACATAAATAAAATGTGTAGGAATGTCTGTATATGACTGGTGTAATCCCCAGAGGTCATTTAGTACAACTGAGAGAGACATAGACAGAAAACAGTGAAAATACGGACAAAATCTGAATAGCACATGCAACTGAAATGTAAACTGCTGTATTTTTAGCACACACAGCCATGGTTTGAATCCTGGGAGTGGTAGTAGTCTGAATACAGAATCATACCCCACAACTGTACAGATATGTCCAGAATGTCCAGTAAATTGGCCCATATCTGCTGCCTATCACTCTGTCCCCCTGGGAAATCAGTGGGATGATCCCAGATGTATAGGCAGCAAACAAGAACTACAACTGATTGTCACACATCTATAAGAACAAACCTGTCACTCTAGCAACTCCCCAATCTGTTATGAGAGTAATAAGCCAAGTATGTCCTATCTACACCCCCATGTTGTCAAGCTATGACCAGAGTGTGTACAGTAACAGAGTGAGATGTATGTGCAAAGTAGTAATGTGGAATCTGGTACTTTGTGTGGCAACATTCAGGTAGTGATAGCAAACACTCCTCCCACAAGTTTGTCAGATATGAGCACTGTGCCCAGAAATAAAAGAATGATACCCTGTACTGGCATTGTGAGTGATACAGTTGCTCTGAATAATAAGGTATTACTCATCATTGTCACCCACACTGTGCTACATAATATAACTGTCTTGGAAATCCTGTATAAGAGTGTTGTAATACAAGGTCAGAATGTAAAACCACAGGAGAATTATAAGAGATATACAGCGATATCTATATAGCACACACAACTTTGATGGACAGTTTTCTAGTTTTAGCAGACATAGCCATGGTCTGAATCCTGGGAGTGGAAGTAGGCTGCATACAGAGTCAGACGCCACAACTGTACAGATAAGTCCAGACTTTCCAGTATATTGGCCCATATCTGCTGCCTGTCACCCTGTCCGCCTGGGAAATCAGTGGGATGTTCCCAGATGTTTAGACAGCAAACAGGAAATACAACTTATTGTCACACATCTAAAAGAACAAACCTGTCACACTAGCAACTCCCCAAAATGTTATGAGAGTAATAAGCCACGTATGTCCCATCTACATCCCCATGTTGTCAAGCTGTGACCAAAGTGTGTACAGTAACAGAGTGAGATGTATGTGCATAATACTAATGTAAAATCTGGTACTTTGTGTAGCAACATTCAGGTAGTGCTAACAAACATTGCTCCCACAGGTATGTCAGATACGAGCACTATGCCAAGAAATAAATGCTTGATATCCTGTACTGGTAGTTTAGTCTGGTATTGCATGGCATTGTGAGTGTTGCAGTTGCTCTGAATAAAAAGGTATCACTGATCACTGTCACCCACACTGTGCTACATAATATAACTGTCTAGGAAATCCTGTATAAGAGTGCTGTAAGTCACTAAAGGTTGAAGAGGGCAATAGTCTACATATGTCCCGGTTCACCTGTATGTGGTCAATACATGGCCAGAATCTGTGCAAAAAGAGATGGACAGGTATGTGCATAACATCAGACTGGAATCTGGGAGTATGTGTAGAAACTGTTAGTGTTAACAACAATTCCTCCACAGATATACCAGGTAAGAGGTGTATACTGCAGGTAAAACCAATCCATGCATATAGACGTCAACAGCCATATCACTGTCCAAACTAAGGCAATAGGGTAGTGTAGTAATACTTGTAAGGTACAGATAACAGCACTGACTAGGAAATTAATGCGAACTACAGGACTATACTAGTTGTTAATTGACATCTCCCCCCCCACACACACACACACACACCATATCTCCAACATCATCATCTTCTTTCGGCTGTTCCCATTAGGGGTCACCACACAGATCACCTGTTTTCATTTCTTCCTGTCCTCTGCATCTTGCTCTGTCACACCAACCACCTGCATGTCCTCTCTCACCACATTCATAAACTTTATCTTAGGCCTTCCTCTTTTCCTGTTACCTGGTAGCTTCATCCTTAGCATCTTTTTCCCAATATACTCAGCATCCCTCCTCAGCACATGTCCAAACCAACGTAATCGTGCCTCTCTGGCTTGGTCTCCAAACCTTCCAACCTGGGCTGACCTCTAATATACCTATTCCTAATCCTGTCCACCCTCGTCACACCCAGTGCAAATCTTAACATCTTTAATTCTTCCACATCCAGCTCAAACTCCTGCCTTTTTGTCAATGCCACTGTCTCCAGCCCATATAACATAGCTGGTCTCACTACCCTCTTGTAGACCTTCCCTTTCACTCTTACAGGTACTCGTCTGTCACAAATCACTCCTGACACTCTTCTCCACCCACTCCATCCTGCCTGTACTCTCTTCTTCACTTCTCTTCCACACTCACCGTTACTCTGAACTATTGACCCCAAGTATTTAAACTCATCCACCTTCGCCACCTCTACTCCTTGCATCCTCACCATTCCACTATCCTCCCTCTCATTCACACACATATATTCTGTCTTAGTCCTGCTGACCTTCATTCCTCTTCTCTCTAGAGCATATCTCCATCTCTCTAGGGTCTCCTCCACCATATCTCCAACAATACACTAAATACCCACCTCAACTGGTACTGTAATGTTGGGACATATGTCCTATTGTTTGATAATTATATAAATCTGTTTCTATGCATGTGCTATGTTGAAATACTCCATCATTGGTGGCATGGTGCCATCAATGTACCTGCATGCTGTTGTTATTACCACTGTGGTCCCATATATGCATGTGTTCCATTTGCTATGCAACTGTTCCATATCTGGTGTCTGGGTTAACCGGAATATCTATGCATGCTGTTATACCTAATCCTGGAATGTGTTGACTATTACTAACCCTCATATGTTGATAAACCATAAACACCATAGCACGTATGGGAATGTGGGTCCCAGCGGACCCACCTGTGCCACCTCAGCTGGCCGTGGTACTGGGCACCAGCATGTCTGTCTGCAACCCAGGACCTCCTCATCCGTTGGTCCTGCACCACCTTCGGGTGGAACCGCCTCAGGGGATGGGGCTTGCCCCCCCCCGGGAGTGGGTACAGACAGGAACCTGTCACCCATCACCAGGTCCGGGTCATGGTGTATAGTGAGCTCCACAGGGAGTCGGCAATCTGCTATGCCAGGTTGAGGGCCATGTGTCATGACTAGGGGGTCAGCCTGGCTCTCCGAGTCAGCCCCCAACACAGCCACCTTCAGGGCTGTGAAGATGCAGTAGTGACTGCCCATGGGTGGGGACCTCAGTCCCACTGTTTCCACTAGGGGGCTCATGGGCTTCCTATTTCCCAACACCCCTCCCCCTCAAGGTGTTTACCCCCCACATGTGTCATATACTGCCCATATATGTGTCTTGTTTGTCTTGTCTGTTAACCTACCCAACCTACATCCCCAAATATGCCTACTATCCCTACCCAACATCCCACTCTCACCTAAAAAAAGGGCAATCTGTTCCCCAAAAAAATATCGCCCCATACATAGCTGTCCGTTTCACATGTGTCCACTGGACACATGTAATCTAGTCTAATTGGCATCACAACATATTATTGTTGACCTTACCCCTCTCTCAGGGGTTTGAGTGTCCAAATCTACATCCAAATCAGTGTATATGTACAGCTGTTGCTGTAGAAGAAATGGGCAGCTATGGACCTTCCCTACACCATCCTGTACATTCCTAGCTATATTCCCTACTGTCCTTCCCTCTTTGTGCTGTTTTTTTACCACTTTCCTATCAACCCTTTTTTTCTTTTCTTTTAAAGAAATTAGCATGGGGTAAGCTGGAGTAGGCACTTTTAAGCAGCAGTAAGCGAGTTTAAGCTTGTTTGCATGGGGATAAGCAATGCCTACACATGTTAAGCAATTTAGAAGCTAAATCAGTATATGAAATTGTAACCGGAAGTTAGCACTGCTTACCTTTGCTCAGACCCACGCAAACCCGCTTACAACTGCTTAAAAGTGCCATAATCACTCTGTATCCAATGGCCCTTGTTCTTCCCAGCAAGAAAATAAACAGCCTTTACAAGGCTCAAACCCAGGACCCTGCATACCATAGCCAAAGTGATTTACCACTAAGCCATGTCAGATATACATAACCCTGATGTTTTCACAAACATATAATCCAGCAAAGTCATTCAATAGTACAGGAAATGTATTTAAACATGTAGATGTATGTGTATGTGTGTGTGTGTGTATATATATATATATATGTATATATATATATATATATATATATATATATATATATATGTATATATATATATATATATATCTACAGTAAAAACCAAACAGTGCTGGCAAGAGTTACCTCCAACAACAATAAAATGCACAGTAAAAAACAAAGCAGGAGGTAGCAGCCACAGCTATGTAGAATAACAGCTTAATTAGTAAAAGAGGTTTGTCAGCATAGATTCCTTATAAAAAACATAATCCATCACCACTAGAGAACCACCTTTATCAGCTGGTCTCACTGCGATGGAATGATCATTACACAAAACCTCCAAAACTTCTTTTTCTTCTCTGTTTAAATTATAGAAGCATTTCTTAAAAATACCACTATCATGCATCTTATATATTTCATTTATAAATGTTTTTTCGAATGTCTTAATAGCAGCATTGTTTACAGGAATATAGCTACTACCTCTTTTACCAATAAAGTTGTTATTCTACATAGCCGTGGCTGCTACCTCCTGCTTTGTTTTTTACTGTTCATAACATATATATATATATATATATATATATATATATATATATATATATATATAAATCTATACACACACATATATAGAAATATAAACATATATACATACATATGCATACATCTATAGATATACATGTCTACATCTATATGTATATATATATATATATATATATATATATATATATATATATATATATATATATATAGCAATAAATATATGTAAGCATAAATATATAACTATATAGGTATATACAGACATATACAGACATACATCAATAGATATAAAAGAGAACATAACAAAAAGATATATGTCCACATGCACCGTTAATGGGGGTGAGGGGGCCCAAACAACATACATATTGTATATATAGATATCCCCCCACAGTCAAACATGTCTGCCCTGCAATACAATACCAACTGTTGCAAATCCCATAACCAGGACTTGACACAACATGGGCACAAGATGTTAACAGTACTCCATCCCACCTGTATAATGTCAGGCTGGTATCAGTAACATATCATGCGGTACAGTCTGGCTACCATAGGGAATGTACAATGTGAAAGCAATCAACATTCCTAAGATACATATACACAGACACATATATGCTGATACATATATATATGTATATATACATATATATAGCTATATATGTAACTACACATACACACACAGAGATATGTATAGGATGATACATATGTAGAAGGTGTACACAATATGGAACAGCCAATATGCCTACAGTTTCCACCTGACCAACTGGGCACTGTATGAGCTACCCATATGAATGACAATTGTTGCCTGCAACATATACCCACAGAGAGGTCAAAGGTTATAACATCACACGCAAGTTTGCATACATGGGAAAGATTTATTTGTGTACTATTACAGTTGTATATGCCATGTCATATAGCTGTTTAGACTCTGACATACATATAAAAAGAGTAATGCAAATGTGAAACAGTTATATTAATAGAGTAGTCTGGAAAGGTTGACATATGTTGTTGTCCAGGCTGAGACCTTCAAGGTAGTACAATAGTAAAGACAGACTGGGCCACAGGATAACACTCAGTCAACAGTAAGTAATGCAGATGTATAGTCCAGCAGCCTCTAACTACACTCTGTACACAATCCCTAGGGAGTAAAGACCTCAGTTGACACAATGGGATGTATCTGTTACATAACAATACATAACTGACACCATCACAAACACACTGACAAACAGAACAGTCTGTATGGCATGAAACAGTAGGCCTGCATTTACCCAAGGTGAATTGTATGGCAATGTGCATCCAGATACCTAAAGGCAGCTTACCCCTGACATGTTGTAACAGCCTAGGCTAGTTATGGTGCATCCTCCCATAGACTGAATAATACAGGGCTATATACCACTGTTACATACACTGGTCTCTGGAGTGCATAAGGGTGCACATGTATTGTGTAGATAAAGCCCACACATATATGGACCCAACCCCACAATATGTGTGGGGGCCACAACAGCAGTAGACTGATGACAGGAATGGCAGCATGACATACTCACAGCCCAGTACAGAACAACCCCTGACAGCATGTCATATGTGCATAGCCTGATATGTAGGTGGAGGACAGAGGCTGGAACATAGGCCCACATGTGAAATACTGTTGTCATACACTAAGCAAGTAGCTGGTATTACAGGATAGTCTACAACATACCCTTAGTCATGAATATGAAGTTACAAACAGACATGGATGTAGCCATGTACTGATAGCACTCAACACACACACTGCCAGTGATATATCTGACACAAGACCTGTGTGGTGGACAGACAAAACATAATAGGCACACCTCTGACCATCAAGTGGATAGGTCTACAGTTGAGAGCTATGCAGACAGACTGCACTCCAAGTTAAACTAGCATGTACACACAAACCCTGTAACAATACTGCTATACAATGCATACAACAACACTACTCACACTCCATCTGTAGTTCTGGAACCCCCTACAAATATGTAGCTGTCCTGAGTGTGCAGGTTCTTTTGTTAGAGGTATCGCTACCTGCTGTCTGTAACACTGCTGCCCACACACAGGAAGGATGTCCACCATAAAGGAAAGGTAAAGGGACCATGCCACATGACATAGGGATTTATAGTAGTTGGTTGCCATAACAGTGGTAATTGGAAGTACTATACAGCATGCTGCATGCCGGTAGTAAGTGGAGGACACTGACTGGTGCAGAGGACATCACCTGATCATGTGCATCACCTACAAAATCCATGCTGCGATCTATTCAAAGCAGATCAATCCATTTACTGGAGGAAGACAGACAGAGAGAGAGAGAGACAGAGAGAGAGAGTGATTGATTGAAAGGCAAAATCAAAAAAAAAATCAGCAAACTATCCAGAAGATACTTCATTCCCAGAACAGGTATGTGAAGTATATATGCATGTAATTGACCCTAGTACTTGGTCCATAATAATGGGATAGATGATGTGGAATGATTTATATCTGCTATCAGGTGTTGTTGTTGTAGTGATGTTTAGCTGAACAACTGCTAAGGACAATAGAGTCTGTCCCTGTGGGCTGTGGGCCATACCAGTCAACTGTGTAGAGCAGCACTGAGTAATAAGATGTAAGCTACCATAGTGTGTGTTGTGTAATTGGAAGTATGTTTATTACTATGTCCAATAGCTGGTGCTGGAAGTAATGCCATAATGATGGACACTTGGGTTCCACAGCCCACCTCTTGCAGGATACTCAGGTTAACCTGTATTGTAGCATGCAGGAATGCCATAGGTGTGTAATAGGGTTGCCTGCACTCTGGCCCTACATATACCCCCTAATGTCAGGCTGTTTCCATATGTGGCACCCGTCTTTGTTGTAGCAAGGCAGAACAGTGCAGCTGTGCAGGAAGGTGTTGTGAGATTGTGGACCTGATGTCTGAATGTACCCCATAGATAGGTATGCATATGTGTACACACATATATATATATATATATATATATATATATATATATATATATATATATATAGAATATATATATATATATAGAATATATATATATATATATATATATATGTGTGTGTGTGTTTGGGTTGCCTTTAGTTAATCGACAGCCCACTCCATCGAAACCAACTTCACCGACACGCAGAACATCGACAACGGGAGAGCCGACATTTCCCACACAGTAAGTAACCATTTGGCCATCAACCTGAACTTTGCCCATTACCCCCACGGCAGTGCTTTCTCGGAGTTGGAATATTTATGAAGGGGGGTGTGGGGAGGTGAAGGCCCCACATCAGTGGGTTTGCTTTACTGGTAGTTATTGAATTTGGGATGGCCAAATGGTTACTTAAAGTGTGGGAAATGTCAGCTATCCCGTTGTCGATGTTCTGCCGTGTCGGTGAAGTTGGTTTCGATGGAGTGGGGCTGTCGATTAACTAAAGGTAACCCATATATATATATATATATATATATATATATATATATATATATATATATATATATATATATATATATATATACATACATATATACATGTATGTCCACAAATATACAGATACCCATGTGTAGACATATATAAACACATATATACATCATATGTATCTACACATATATAGATAAATACCTATATACACATGTCTACATATATACAAATGCACACAGAAAAATATATGTATGTAAATACATGTCCCTTATATTACCACCACAGTGCTGCATGCTATGTGTGAGGGAACAGCACACATAGCAATACACACAGATATCTATAGCTGTCAGTGTGTGCAATATGGACAGGTATGTCATATGTGAACCCCTTGTTGGGACCACATTGCCCTTGTCTGTATGGAATGGGAATATGGGGAAGTATGGCAGGTATAGTTGTGGAGGTGGTCAGGGGTGGTAGATATAGAGGACACCCTACAGTGGTAGTATGTGACACATGTGGTGGGTAAACACCCTGGATGGTGTGTGTGGTCTGTGATGTGGATGCTCCATGGACCCCAAAATGGACACAATGGGAACAAGCCTCCCACCCACTGCTGCTCACAATAGCAGTCCATGTCCCGAAGGTGCCTGGCCTGGAGGCTGATAAGGAGGAGCATGTGGGCCTAGTGAATGTGTACTGGGTGCCTCAAGGTGATGTAGTATATCCCATATGTGTCTGTGGAGCCCGTTATGGAACAGACCCTGGACCTGACATCAGGGGACGAGATCATGTCTATGTGTGCCCCCGGGGGGGAGATAACATCCCCTGAGTTGGTTCCACCTGAAGGTATTGCTGGACCAGTACATGAGGAGGCCCCAGGGTGAGTCACACATGTGATGTGGCCTGGTAACATGGGCAGATGAGTTTGGAGAGGTGGTTCTGCTGGCCAATAGTACATATATATGCTATTGTGTCACTGTTATAGAACATATGTCAGTAGTAACAGTCTACACAATCCCAGAACATGTCCAACAGCATGCATAGATAACCCTAATAACACAGAATGTGAGATATGCAGCAACCACATAGCAAGCATACCACAGGCATATATGGAACCATAGTGGCCCTGACAATGGCATGCAGATAAATAGTCTGTAACAGGCCAGCAATGATAGTGTCCACACAGGGAACATGGCTACAAACACATTGCACAAAGTGTGGTACAATACAATATCTGCCCCACTGGTAGGTAAGTTGTAACCATACCTATTGAGTTCTGTGCACAGTTTGTTGTCACTGATATGGTGGGAGGTGACAGTGATGTGTATTAAGAACTGTGGTAACCTTGCTGCATGACTTGCTCACACCTGTGTCCATCTTTATGTCTTTCAGGCAAGATGTCCCATGGAAGGCTTTCGGCATAATCAGCAGCTGAGAATGACATTTTGGTGAACCACCTAATACAGCACTACCCTGTCTTGTTTGGCTGGGCCACCCATGATCAGCAGGAGTGGACCGCCCTGTGGAATGACCTAGTCCACAGGGTCAATGATGTCGGACTGCACAACCACAGTTCTGAGCAGGTCTGGCATCACTGTTCTGCCCTGCTTCACAATGCCCATCGGCATGCTGCTACAGCCCAGGGGGATCACCTCGCCATGGGGGGGGCCATTCCATCCATCCTCCCCTGACACATATAGAGGAGCTTCTTGCCAGCCTAGTGGCACCTGCCCATCCGCATAGCCACCACCTGCCAGACACCTTTGTGGAGGTGGGTGCCACCCACACACTGGCCAAGGAGCATGCAGGTAAGGCCACAGGGCACATCAGTAGACCACTGTTGCATATACATCCACATCTGTACAGGTAGATCATGCATATCTGACATGTTGTAGATATAGCTTGTTACTGCTTAGTAGTGATAAACAGATGTGCATATGTGGTATTGTGGACATGTACTGTTGACGCATTGTAATGCTGCACCAACCCTGTAGCAATGCCACAGATGTGGCCACTGACTTTGCATCTCTCACCCTGTTATGTAGGCCCCTCCACTATACCACCAAGGTAGCAGCCTGTAGCTGGTGAGTATGGTTTATGTAGATACTTGCCAATACACCGGGCATGTAATGGCTATGGTATGTTCCATGCACACATCTAATACACCTACCCTGAATGCATGCTGTACATGTGCACAAATTGTTGCTGTTAAATGCACAGCATCACAGTGGTGACCATGATGGGGTACTGTAAGGGTATGTCAGACTTGTGCAATATAACTAACATCCTGTCATTGTGGAATGTGTCCACAGGGAGTAACATAATGCTGGGAGACATGGCCTACAGTAGGGACATGCTCGAAACAACACCCGTATACAGTACAGCGCAAGTATATATACCTATAGGACAATGGCAACTGTTGCAGAGTTACACTATGGCATAACATATTACTGTGGTCCACACTATCAGCTGGGACTAAGCTGTAACATGTGGTGTTTAGTGTATGGGACACTGCAAACTGACACATGTGTAGGCCTTACTTGTCAAGCATCTGCAAAAAGGCTGAGGGTGGGGGGTGTCAGCATAACACACTAGTGCACTGCAGCAGGGATCTTAAGGATGCTAAGAATGGGTGTATCTGCACATAGTTAGGTTCAGGAACTGTGGCAGATGTAACCCTACCCCCACAGCAATAGTGATGGGAGTGTGTGTACACCAAGGGATGTGCACATGAATAGACCTTACAATCATGCAGATTAGGAGGACATGTGTAGGGCAGACTGAACATACACTGGCAAATGCAGATGGCCCATGCTAGTATACCCCTGCCAGGAGTAGTGAGTGCTGTAGTACACATAACAATAGGTGCAACAAACCATCATGATAAGGGTGAGCACACATATGTCCACACGGAGTGTATGCATTGCAGTCAGCATCCGCATACCTAACACATTCCGTAGACACTGCATGTAAAAGTACAGAACATATGTCACATATTGGGCTCATGTACTGTTAATATATGAGGTGATGTGGTCCCATGGCAGATCAAGGAAGGGTATATCATATCAATAAGGGTGTGTACACCCCCCATAGCCATGGTATGCTCTGATGGTTGTCAGTGTAATAGTATTGGATTGATCATACATGGTCCGTTGATGTTGACAGCTGTAAATCAGATATCAGGCATTCACAAATGACATCTGCCACATATCATCCCAGGTATGTGTTGCTGAAAAACATAGGAGCTGTGAGCATGAAAGCTGACATAACTGATACAGTACTACACATTCAGCAATGGGCGTTACACCTGTAGGGTGTGGTGCACAGTACATGGCAGGGTGCAGAACAGGTGCACAACAATACTGTGCACATGGGTGCAGTGGTATCCAGGGAAAGGGGCATCACCTAGTGACACAGCACATGCATCACACACATGCATACTGTTGCTAGTATGGATTGACTATAGCTGCACTGCATGCTGTTGTGTACCATATGTTATGCATGTTGGCAGATGGGTAATAGGAGGACTGTGTGTACTATTTATTATTTATTTATTTTATTTTTTATTTTACATTTGTTATCCGGGGAAGTCCGTCTGGACACAGGTTCATTTATAGCGGAGGCCTGGGGAGAAAATGCTCCATATAACATTAAGAATGAATACATCCAAGAATACATATAGGCATACATAAGCAAGCATTAACAACTTCTGTGAATGATGCATGAAGAAAAGCTTGAGTTACTTTTTTCTTTTTTTACTAGAAGCTTGCTCTTTCTGTTCAGAAATTTACATTAGTTACACAATTAGACTGGCACTGAAAATGACTTATCATTAGAATAGTTGGATCATGATAGATTCCTAGCAACAGTGCAGAGTATGTATTAACCTGGGGAGTAGCATGAGCAAAGCCAGTTATTTAAGTAATGGGTTTTGAGGAGTTTTTTAAATTGGAGATGGGAGGTGATAGAAGTTAACTGGATTGGGAGTGTGTTCCAGATGTTGACAATGGAGCAGGCAAAGAGAGATTTCCCAGCTTCATTTTTATGTTTGATGACACTGATTAGGTTTTTATTATTGTATCTTAAGGCTCTAGTGGTAGTATAGTGATGAATTAAGTGCTGAAGGGTTGGGTTTTCTTTTCTGGAAGGTAGTAGAGCTTATGAGCTATTAAAGAGTTGGTTTAGTAGAAATAGCTGTGGTAGCTCAAGCCAATTTAGTTGCTTGAGGGCAAGGCAGTGATGGGATCTATGAGTGGCATCTGTGGTGAACTTGGCAATCTTGTTGTAACAAAATTCCATTTTGTATAATTCGCTGTGGTGAAGGCTGGTAAAGATAGGGGAGGCATAAAAAAGAATAGGTAGGAGGTGAGTCCTTGCAATAGTGGTTTTGGTATGTGTAGTGATGAACTGTTTGTTCCTATAAAGGAGGCCAAGTTTTTTGTTAACTTTCTTTATAGTTTGGGCTATGTGTATGTCGAATTTCAGATTATTGTCAATTTCAACATCTAGCAGTTTAGTGAGTGTGTGGTTGGGTTGATCTTTATGTTGTCTTTAGATGCAATGGTAAAAACGTTGTTTAGAGGGTGAGATTTTCCAGGACTGAAGAGAATGAGTTTTGTCTTTTTGGGATTAAGAATAAGTTTGATGTTAGTAAACTATGATTCTGCAAGGGTAAAGTTGTTTTGAGTTATGGTTTGAAGCTCATTTAGGGTGCGGGCTGCACATATAATGGTGGTGTCATCTGCATATTGCACCACTGAGGCTGAGGGTGAGGCTGAGGCAGTCTGATCAGTAAAAAGTGAGAACAGCAAAGGACCGAGGATAGACCCTTGAGGGACGCCTATGGCTACTGATAGTAGCGGGGCAGTTGGCCTTGCCATAGGACAGCTTGTTGATGGACTGATAAATAGCTACTGAACCATGATATGGTGGAGGACATTATGTTAAGGGTAGATAGAGTCTCAAGGAGTATAGTATGGTTAACCATATCAAAGGCTTTGGATAAGTCTAAGAATATGGAAGATACAAAGATTCCTTTGTTTCTATGATGATTGACGATGTTAGTGAAAGAAAGTAGTGCTATGGTAATACTATGGAAAGGTCTAAAGCCATGCTGAGATTCGGATAGTAGATAATTTTCTAGAAGGAACTGCATGAGTTGAGAATAAACAACTCTTTCCAATATTTTTGATAGAGGAGATAGAATAGCGATGGGACGATAGTTGGTTAGCTCAAGGGATTTACCACCTCTGTGCAGTGGTATATGTGATATTGATAATATGTGATGATATTATTGTGCAACCTCACCTGTATGTGTGTGTGTGTGTGTGTGTGTGTATCCTGGTGGGTAGTTAGTTTATCTGTAGGGTCTCTCTGGTGAAGTGGAGGGAGGTTGATTCATGTAGGATGCGTGGGTGCATGTGTGTGTGTTTGCGTGGGTGGCCATGTATGCACGTGTGATTGTGGGGTTGTTCATACAGCAGTATCTCCCTTTGGGATCGTGCAGTGCATGGACATGGACTGCCACATTATACACCAGGAATACTTGTCATGTATGTAATCACAGGACAGCTGATAGCATAATAAGGTCTGTAGCATGGAACAGGCATTGAGAGGGAAGGTAGACACCAGGTATACCCTTAATATCACATTCAGCAGAGAGGTGACCGACTATCCACGTATGCAGCACTACAGATGCATTGGGGAATTACTAGTCAACACCGGGGAGTGTATCCATATATTACAGTTGTCACATGATAATTTGATTGAGCAGCATATCTGGTATGTACTCAGCAATACATACACATGACACTCGAGTGCATGATATTATGGAGTGAACATAGTAACCCCCACATATGCGGCCATGCTCATAATGTCCGGACATACACAGGGTGAACACTGAATGACAGCAGTGAGGCCATCTAAAACCACTACACACAGGTCAGGCAGGTAATGTAGTAACAGGTGTTGTGTTGTGATCACTTGACTAGGCATTTATAGGACTAATACTTTAATGAGTTATATCAATGAGTGTATGTTACCAAGTGTGATGCAGGATGGGGAACACACAGAAATATACGTAGGACTGTCTGTAAAGTCACAGACAGGTATTTATTAAGGTGGTGTGTGTGTGTGTGTGTGTGTGTGTGTGTGTGTGTGTGTGTGTGTGTGTGTGTGTGTACAGTTATGCAATTCGGTACAGGTTTTAAAGTGCGTTTATTGTTTTCCTCCACAGGTGGCTTGGTGGGTCATGGGCCCTTCTGCATGCAATCTGATGTTGGTGTCCATACAGACAATGAAGATAATGATAGTACTGTTAAGGCACAGGTGGAGTTGTCAGGGGTTGAAACAACACCATCATTTGACATCCCCTTTTAGCCACCCCAACCCCCAACACAGTTTCAGTGTCTATACATACGCCATCACCAGTGGCCATAGTAGACGGACAGCTGGCGTTTGGTGGCAGTGCATAGGAAAGTGTGGTGATCATGCCTACTGTGTCTGGTCGCAGCAGGCATAGCCAGATATCCTGCAGGGCATCACATAGGCATATGTCCTAGGGTGCTCATGGTAGGGCCGCTGGTCATCATGCCCCTGGCAGACATGACACAGTTGGTACCAGCAGGCGCATGTTTCAGGCTGTCATGGCAGCGCAAGCATGTATGGAACATTACACCAGACAGGGCCTGAGACGGCAGATGTCTGCTCTCACATCTGCAAGTGACAACTCCTGTGAACTGTCTGGTGCCATCCACAAATTAAGTGAGCTCATGGATAAATGGTCTGGTGAGATGATGGACCAGCAAACAAGGCACATAGAATTGATGGAAAATACTTTAATAAAAGTATTAGGTTCTATTCAACAGACCGGTTTTGGCAGTTACTTTATAGAGCCTTCATCAGTGTTTAAATTGAATACAAAAAAAGAACCTATATATAATAAATTCATTGAATCATGTGATTCATTACAAATGTTCATTGAGACCAGGCTTAAAGAGCCCACCAAGTTTAATAATCCATTTTTTCTCCATTGAATTCAATAAATCATGCCAGCCTTATTTATTGTTTCTAGATCTCAAAATTTTGTCAATAATAATAAAACTGAAACATGCATTATGATGATTTAAACAATGTTTGTATAAGGCATTCGTTTCCCTCTTATTCCTGATATCACTGAGATGCTCAGATATGCATAGTTTCAATGGTCTTGAAGTCTGACCCACATAAAATGCAGAACAATTGCACTTGGCCAAGTAAATGACCCAATCAGAGGAACAATTAGCAAAGAATTTTATATTATACACCTCTGGGGTATTTTGACTTGTAAAACTTTTGGTTTTAAGTAGCTTCGTGCAATATGTGCAATGTCCACAAGGAAAGCATCCAAGTAAAGGTTCTCCTGATAATGTAGTTTGTATGGTGTGACTGGTTTTGGTATCACAGTGTTTGAAATAATTAAAGAAAGCAGATAAGTTTTTTCCTTTATGAAAAACACTGATGAAGGCTCTGTAAAGTAACTGCCAAAACCGGTCTGTTGAATAGAACCTAATACTTTTATTAAAGTATTTTCCATCAATTCTATGTGCCTTGTTTGCTGGTCCATTTTTGCTTTGTGTACTTACCCTTTAGGACCCTGCAGCTGCCGTACTTGCAGAGGCTGCTTCATTTTCGGTTCCTGTTTTTTTTTCTGCTGTTGGCCTGTGGCACCTTCTGCTTTTACAGCGGTATTTGGATTATTGTTGGTTCCTGGACCTGGTTTATCTGTGGACTCTACTGGATTTTAAGTTTCTACACCATTGGATTCACATTGGTTTAAAATTATACAGGTACTTTTTTCCCCCTCATGATTCAACATTTGGCAATGGCATTTTCGTCTTCTTTGGCCTTTATATCAGCATTCTATTAGCAATTTTTGCTATTCAGGGGTTCTGTACAATACCTTGATAGTGTTAGTTTAGTTTTTGACTTTGGATTAGTGTGTAAGTTAACTTTTTTACATCTAAGTGTTGCTGATGTCTTCGCCAGGTCAGTGCAAACGCAAATATTAGTTATTTACACTCCAGTTGTATTGGAGCTTCGTTTTGTGATTGATTTCTAAGTATTTTATGTTGCTGATGCTTTTTCAAACAAATCGGAGTTGGCCAAGCATCATGTTTTTCGACATGGTATAGCGAGCTGAACTGAAAGCAACGCACAGTTCATCCATCTTGTGGTTTCGCTTTGGGACTGTTTTTGAAGAAACTTATGCAGCTGACTACTTTTTTCTATCAATGGATATGTTTTAGCATTTATACCTACAGGAAAATATCATTGGAATTATCTTTCATTATCTATGGACATCTTTGAACATTTGTGTGCTGTGTTGGACTTTTAATATCATTGTTCCACATTTATATTCAGTACTAGTACTGTTTCATCATTTTTTTTCTTTTCTTTTTTGGTTTACTACAGCTATTATATTTTGCATATATCAGGTTTTATGCTTATTTTTATTTTCATGCATAACCTGCATTTATTATAGGCTCTTGAAGGGATTTATGTTGGATGTTTATTGCATACATTATATTAAGCACTAAGGATACCATTGTGTCAATTTATTGGCCTCTTTAAAGAGACCTATGATGCTGGGATTGTGAGCTTCACTATTTAAACAGTCATGCTTTACTATTTTCGTCCATTAGTACTATTTTGTTTACCATCTAGTTTATGATACATAATTCTTGGGAGTATTTAGATAGCATCTTTTTCATGCTCTTGATAATCATTTTATATTTATTAGCATTGTACTATGCATCTTCCAAACAATAAGTGACACATTTACTAATTTAATTGGGTATTTTCATGGGCCTCATCCTTTATGTATGCAACTATTCTTCACCTTTAGTGAATATTGTTGTTATATGCAAGATATTTGTTATATTTTCTGAAACTATTACCATTACAATATGCTATCAACAAATTGTACTGCATATTGTTGTCTGAACCAACTGCAATACATTTGATGGTGTTTAATTCAAGTATTATGTCATGCAATTTCACTTCATATGTGTTTTTGATATGTTGGGCTTTACTACCTTAACACAGCTATCTATTCCTGTGGCACCATTAATCCAGTGGTGATTTTTCACCATTTTTGAACAATTTAAGTAGTCAGGTTTAGTTGTAGTTATAGGGTATATACTGCAGGTACACACTTTTTCTGTGTTTTCTTTATATTTCCAGATTAATGATACCAAGGTGTTTATTGTCTGTTTGACCTATTCTTTGGTGCCTATATTACTAGCCTAAAACATAACCCATTTTATGGTACTATATTTAATAATTGGATTAATTTTTATATGCATTTCCTTCATTTTCCCATATTTATATTTCACGGTTAATTGTGTTGGATTTATTGTTCTATGATTCTATACTATCATTCTTAGCTCAAATTTGGGTAATTCAATTTATATTTATCATTTATATTTGATAAATAATATTTTATTGAGGTTCTGTATGGGTATTTGATTCCATCTGTACCCCATGTACTTAATATTGTTTTTTGGCCACTTTCAGGTGCACTTCTGCCATTTTGGTTGCTGCATCAACCATATCCAATTTTATTTTTTTGAATCAAGTCATATTTTGACCAAGTGAAGTATCGTTTTTTTGGCTTATTGGCTCAACTAGGACCGGCAAATTATTCTTTTTATGATCTCCAATTATTTTGGTGGTACTCCTATATATACTGTAATTTTCTACAATCATCATAACCATATTGCTTATTGATCCTAGCTTGAACTGGCCAACATTACTTCTTAGATTGGTCAGTCATCTATTTTTGGTATTTCTCGTGTTCTTTGTCAATACTATACTGTCAAATCTATTCTCACAATTGACTATGGAACTGAACCAGTTGCTCACGGGTCTATCTGCTGATAGAGATGACTTTTCAGTTTTTGGACTAGGTCCAACTGGTGAACGGATTGATAATTTTGGTGTTGCAGCAACCAATGACAGTTGTGAAAATATTTTTTCAAATTTAAATAAACACATAAGAGCTTTACGAAATAATGTTTGGCATTACAAGATCTTTCCTGCCTATTTGCTTAAAGGAATTACCCCACGGGGTCTAAGGATACGCACACAACCTTTGGTAAATTCCCCTGATGAACTCCTACTTAAACAATGGAGTGAGGTTCAACAAGAAACATCTCTCAAATTTGTTGAAATATTGGCTAATTACCAAAATAGAATCATAGAACAAGAAATCTCATCTATTACTTTGCTTAATGAACAGGCTAAGGAATTTGAGGGCCAGACTATTTACACTGACAGTATAAAAAATTTGAGTAAGGAATTACTTACATTAGAATGTCAGTTAAAAGAAAAGAAAAATAAAAAGTTTCACAGGGACCTTGATGATTACACCAAAGGTGACCCTTTTAATTTTGAAAACAAAGCTAAACATGTCCGTTTCATTGCCCAAAATCGGACCACACCTAAGAGGAAATGGACAAAATCCATCCTTTAAAAAGGTACATTTTCACACACTGACACTTCAGCTGATGATTATTCCTCTTCTGGTACAGATACTGATTCAGGGGTGCCACAGGCTCACCAGCATTAAAAAGAAGGAACTCCATAATCACGCAGGGTTTACACAAAGGAGGAGGGGGGCAGAAAACATAAAGGTTGTAAACAATATGGAAACTCTATTGCAGATGTTTGTGACAAAGTGATTAATGTTAATATCACTAACATTTCATCACATGTCCTCTCCTCCTCTGAAATTAAGGAAAGTAAACAATGTGGGAAGAAATAGCCAGGGAATTGTTATGGCTAGGCTTGTATAGGCCCTAGGGCTGATAGCCTAGTACCAACCTATGAACCTATGATTATCTTTCATCCCTGTTTTTTTTGTTTCAGAAGAAAGTTTTGCTCAGGCCATTATTTCATTTTGCAGAACTCTTAATTTAAAATTATTTTTTCCAGATCAACATTCATCAAAGATCTCTGATGAATTTAAATACCACAGATCTTCTTATATGCCGCCCATGAATCACCACGTTTCTATGTTTCAACAAGCTATGTTAAAAGAACTTAATTTCCATTCAAGATCCATTTCGCCCTTATCTAACAATGTGTCCAAAACAAGTATGGATAACATCACTAATTTAGCCAACAATCATGAGTTGGTTATTATTGGTGCTGATAAAGGAGGTTCAATTGTTGTTCAGGATATTTCACAATATGATCATGAAGCATTTAGCCAATTATCTAATGCATGTTACTATTCTAAATTATCTATGGATCCAACACCTATTTTTAAAAAACAGATTGATTCTTTCCTGATGTCAGCTGTTGAAGAGGGGATTATCACAAAAAATACACAGTTTCAACTCACCATCACTAATCCTTGCCCACAATACATATACTTTTTACCTAAAATTCATAAGGATCTTCACAACCACCCAGGCAGACCCATTGTCTCTGGCAAAAATTCATTAACTGAGCCATTATTTTTGTTTCTAATCAAATATTTACAGCCCCTATTACAATGTGTATGATCCAGGATCAGGGACACTACTGAATTTTTGAAAATCATTTCAGACACACACCTTGAGCCAGACTGGTTACTTTGCACCTTAGATGTTAAATCATTATACACAAACATTCCTCACTGGGCTGGTTTGGAAGCTTTGGAATATTGGCTTAATAAGACAGAACTATATAGGCCAGGTTTCAACACTCTTTTGGTGTGCTTGACGGAACATGTACTGACTAAGAATGTTTTTTTCTATAAAGGAAAATGTTATTTGCAAACGAAGGGTACAGCCATGGGTGCTTCTTTCACACCCATATATGCAGATATGTTCATGGCGTATTTTGAAGAACAGGTCATTTATGACAGGTCTCACAATATTTACATTGATGAGCTGGACATCTGGCGTAGGTACTTAGATGATTGCTGGTTGGTATGGAGGTCCGATAGTGAATATCTCTCAGAATTTATCACTTATTTGAATGATAATAAATGCGGAATCGAATTTTCTGTCAGCTGTGATAAAAATAAAATATTTTTTTTTAGATGTTTTCGTTTGCCGTACATCAGATCATACGCTGTCTACAGAAATTCACCGTAAATTCCCCGAAAACAATTCACTACTCCATGCCTCCAGCTTCCATCCCCCACACATTTGCAAAAACATTCCCTAATCTCAGTTCATGCGTATCAAATGCATCTGTTCTGATCAAGACACATACACACGCTTCAGGGATGATCTTGTACACAGATTTCACGACCGTGGATACAAAATGGGTCATCTTGTACACACCAAACATATTGTTGATAGTATGAAATGTGAAGATTTATTTCATTATAAGTCCAGCAATAAAGCCAAATCCGAACCTCCCAGATTCATCACCACTTATGGACGTAACACCAATACACCGATCAATATGGTCCAACATAATTGGGATATATTAATATGTGAACCCAAACTTCAGGAAATCCTTGGTGATAGATGTTCATTTTCTTTTCATAAAGGCAAAAACTTATCTGCTTTCTTTAATCATTTCAAACACTGTGATACCAAAACCAGTCACACCATACAAACTACATTATCAGGAGAACCTTTACTTGTATGCTTTCCTTGTGGACATTGCACATATTGCACAAAGCTACTTAAAACCAAAAGTTTTACTAGCCAAAATACCCCAGAGGTGTATAATATAAAATTCTTTGCTAATTGTTCCTCTGATTGGGTCATTTACTTGGCCAAGTGCAATTGTTCTGCATTTTATGTGGGTCAAACTTCAAGACCATTGAAACTACACATATCTGAGCATCTCAGTGATATCAGGAATAAGAGGGAAACGAATGCCTTATACAAACATTCTTTAAATCATCATAATGCGTGTTTCAGTTTTATCATTATTGGCAAAATTTTGAGATCTAGAAACAATAAATTAGGCTGGCATGATTTATTGAATTCATTGGAGAAAAAATGGATTATTAAACTTGGTGGGCTCTTTAAGCCTGGTCTCAATGAACATTTGTAATGAATCACATGATTCAATGAATTTATTATATATAGGTTCTTTTTTTGTATTCAATTTAAACACTGATGAAGGCTCTGTAAAGTAATTGCTGAAACCGGTCTGTTGAATAGAACCTAATACTTTTATTAAAGTATTTTCCATCAATTCTATGTGCCTTGTTTGCTGGTCCATTTTTGCTTTGTGTACTTTCCCTTTAGGACCCTGCAGTTGCCATACTCGCAGAGGCTGCTTCATTTTCTGGTGAGATGATGGCCTTCATTGACCGTGGTCTATCCGTGCTTGAACATGTGGTGGGAGTGCAGTGATGGTCGCATGGATGTAGGCCAGCAATGCTAACAGCTGGCAGTCAATGTGGATGTGCTAGGATACCAAGGGTCTCCCATAGTAGCTGTACCAGCCCCAGCACTGTGGGTGGTGCTGTCCACACCACACCACAGCAGGTCACGAGTACATGGTCCTGGCCCATCCCTGGAGGGACCTGGTTCCAGTGGGCATTTGTCATCATCAGGTGAGAGTAGCACATTGAGGCCCGTACTTGGATGTGCCCATGGAACCCCTGACAGGCACAGTCCACATGTCCATGGCTGGAGGCAGTGAACTGCACACCCTATCAGGTATGGTATGCAGCTGTCCATAAACACCTGTGTAGGGAAGCCACATGGCAGAACTGTGTGCATGCATACCCACACACTATACAAACACACCTAGGGCAACCCCATACATACATACACACACCACATCACCATGCCCAGTTCACCTATTATACCCCTCACCCACACACATGGTGTCAAATGTATGGCCCACCCTCGGCCTCTGGCAAACCAGCAACACACCCTGTGCATATGATATACCTGTGCCACATCCCTGTCATCCATACCATCGATGCAGGGACAGGCTAATATGGTTCTGATGCACACGGTGACTGTACTACAGTGTACCACAGTGCTGCAGTGTAACATGTTGTAAGGAGTAAAGTATAACGCATATATGTCAGGTAGTGTAGCCATCCAGCAATGATGCATTATAGCTGTTAGTAACACTGGTTGATTGTGGTCTCTATAATGTTATCCATTTGTGTTGTAGGTGTACATGTGTCAGCACAAGGATCGTCTGCAGTCATATTCCACAGTGGGGTATGGCACTGTGGTTACACCATGGCTGTGACATATCTGGGGTACAGTTGAACACATGTCACAGGTTTGTAAAGCAGTTATTGCCTGTGCTACATGGACAGGTGTCTCGCTGGGGCATGTATAATCTGCAACTTGATGTAGACCCATCCACATACATGCACATTCTTACTTGGCAACACTGGGACTAGACCCCTACCTAGGTATGTGGTGATACTGAAGTGTGTGGCTTCCATTGCATACACCACATAGCGTTTAGGGTGAGGTATGTTCCAGGTTGCATGTTACATGCAGAACATCCCCAGACATGTATAGTATGCTAATGGGGATTGTAATGGTATTATATGGACAATACATTGTGTGGCATACTTTCATATACACATTAACAGACACATAACAGGCAGACACACGTTCATAGGTTCATAGGTAGGTACTAGGCTATTGACCTTAGGGCCTATATAAGCCTAGCCAAAAGGTACCCTGGCTTTCACCACACAGGAAAATTATTTTCCTGTGCCCCGGTCGAGCAGAGCCACAGAAGTGATCCCCAGGGTGAATTTTCTATCTCCCATCCAATCATCAAGATTTTTCTTGAAGAGTGCTAATGAGGAGCTTTGTTTAATATAGATAGGTAGTTTGTTCCAGAGTATGAGAAGTCTCTGGGATAGGAATATATCCCTCTGGCATGATCTGTTTATTGTGGTGACAAGGTTTAGGTCCCTAGAGCATGTAGGTTGGAGAGATTGGGATTTCCTTAAGTGGAGCATGTCCAACAGCTCTGGGTTTGTATGTAGCTTTGTATGTTAGCAGAGATTGCCTCTGAGTAGGCAATTGACCTGGGCCTATCGCTGCTAACTAACTTGACCATGTGTCCAATTTGTTACAGGTAGGCTGCACACAGCACATGCATAACTGGCCTGGATTGTGGTATCAGTTACCTGTATGGTTGATGGTGACAGTGGTAATCATAACAAAGTACATGGGACATATTCTGTGTGTACCTTGGTGTAATGACAGTGTACACAGCACCCACATCAACCAATGGATATTGTACTCCCTGAAACCCATGATGACACTCTGACATACCCACCATCACACATGGGTCATGACTGCGATATAACCCATTGTATATCCCAACAGTGGTACTACAGGGATATCCATCTAATGGACATGCCACATGTATAGTAGGATGTTGCATTGTCATGCCTCACCTATGGGGAGCAACAACACTATCTCTACTACTGTGTGGCAATGGGTATTGTAATAGGAGTATATGGCCTCAGAATGCTGTACCTTACAGTTATGCGGACATGCACACATACACACACTTGCCAGAACCCAATGGGTATCCCATGCCTATCAACTCATTTGTACAACACTGTTGTGCTGGTACTGCAAGGCTTGTGTAGGTGGTATGGAGAGGAGCTTAACAGGGTACATGCAATGTCCCATACAAGCAGCAGCCACAACTGACTATGGCAATGGGTACTGCAGTGGTTGTGAAGGCCCATATGGAATTCCCAATGTGCTAACACAGACACTGCTATACTCAGTCATGCACACATACCCATGTGTCAGTACTGGGGTGTATCACTGCAGGTGGTTATAGCTGTGTACCTAGCTATTGTCCAAGGAGAGATGGGTTGTGTAGGGGTTGTGTGTACAGTGGTATCCTGCCACCTGTCATGTGGCAGCAGGCATTCTGTTGACAGACACTAATGTGGTGACCCTCAGGGTGAGAGTGACATACATCGGCCAATCCTCCAGGTGCCTCTTGCACATGAACACTGAGGTGATCAAGTTGACATGTGTGCAACATGCATTACGACACATGGTTAGTGTCTGTGATGGAGACCTGTACCCAAACATGTTCTGTTGACTCTGGTAGTGTAGTGGAGGTACCCATGGTATGTGGGGGGTACAGGTTGTATCTTTAATATGTGCCAGTTCTTACATAGCTGGGCAGACATGTCAGTGTCAATCAAGCTTAGGTTGCCTGTACATATCCCAGTTGGATACCTGCCATCTGCACATCTGTACAGGGGCTGACGGTCATCAGCTTGGCAAGTAGCTATGCAGTAGGATGAATGTGTTGACAGACAGACATTTGACAACAATATGTATGCCATAACTACATGTCAGGAGCCCTCACTAACATGTGCTGTACAGACGGTAGTCTACAGTTACATTCCATATGTTGGATCACTACCCAGTAAGGGTTATATACTGTAACACAGCTCACACACCAGGGATACAACAGGAAGGCCTCAGAGTCCAGCTATGCCTGCAGGTGTGCCTGTTGTCAGTACTATTTTTAGCACTCTACTCTTACCTGGGTAAGCACTGTCAACAGTAGTACTGCCATGGTACACTACATGCCAGTGTGACAGCACGTACCCTGGGCAACCAACCCTGTATTTAACACATTCACATGGATAACAGTGCTGTATA
>NC_056733.1:1260149414-1260176914 GCF_019279795.1 Protopterus annectens
GATCAGACTTCATAGGCGTACTGGACTTGACTTCCCATGGTGTGTTGTGCATCAACACTTGTGGGGAGTGCCATATGTTGCTGTGACACATTCAACGGTTCGACATCCTGTGTAGGGAGTGAGGCTCAGCTGACTCTTCATGTGCAGGATCTGTTTGTTCTGTAGTTTGTGCATGACACATATTGGGAATCAATGTATTCCACTTGCTGCCATGCTTTTAGCAGTGGGGGGTAGGTGCTCATCCATTCTACATGTGATATCTCCTGGTATGATGATATGGCCTATTGTCAGTGGGAGATGGGTATGTACATATGGGCCTGTCTGTCAGGATGTCGGCATTGTCAGTCAGGAACATTTGGCCCTGACTCAGGACATATATGCGTGTACATTGCTATTTATGACATAGCTGAAGGAGGTGTCATGATTCAATCTGGACTCCTTCGCAGCTACTCTTTACAAAACACCAACAAACATGAGCACTAATCCCTGTTATACTCTTTTACACACTTAACATCCTACTGATCCTTTGTGATCAGGCTACAGAGTATATCATCATAATATCCTGGCATGTCCAGGGGTTGGTTTTGTGTGTACTCTCCAGCCCAGCTGGTGAATATTGCGATATTGACACAATGTCACATCTGCCTCATGTACACAGACAACCCTCTCCTCCTCCCGACAAACTCAGCTATATGTGTGAGATGCACCTATAGAGACATACAGGGTGCTGAACTCTCTCGACCCATGACCGGCACAGTCTATCAGGTGGTGAAGGTAACCACACACACCACATATCAGTCTCACATATCCTCTAGCGACAGCACTCAAACCACATTATCACACATAGACATACTTGGATGCTGTAAATGTACTCTGCCTAAGCAGCAGAGACCTCCAAAGCAGACACACACACAACTGCTACCCCACTACAATACCCACATATCACATAGTTCACAATGTCAGTGTGCCACACAGTCACTGCCCTTCGGGCTAAACAACACACCTAATACACTTGTAATAGGCGACACTTATTGTCAGACACATTGATGTACCACTGACCAGTCCTAACAAGGGAATAGTCACTTTGGGCTGTATGTCGGGTGCCAGGATCTGCCACACAACACAGGCAGTCAGGTCACTCCAAAGCAAGTACAGAACTGGCACCATCATTGTCCAGGCTGGTGCGTAAAACCTCAGATGTTACTCCCTGGACCACATGACATGATACATGGAGGAACACTCTGATCGTGTAGCCCAGGCCAGTATGACCCTGACCTTGTCTAGCATCTTACACCCACCAATTATGATATCACAGTATACAGACAAACATATCACGTTTAACAGTTGCCTAACAAATTTGTTTATTTCATAGAGGATACAGTGTCTGTCAGCCTGTGGTGACATGCTCAACATGCCACGTAGCTTCACTATGGACAGCTTGCACCTGTCACCCTTGGACTTTTGAATGCTGGCTAAGGCTCTTGCTACCACCATAGTGCCTTTTTTAAGCAGGGCTCAAAAGACAAACCCACCTCCATAGACATTACAGGTTAAATGAAACTAAAAACAAAAAAACAAACGAGCAACCAAATGAGAGCCGAAGTAGATGAACGTAAAAGCACATAGTTTATTCACACAACTTGCACAGAATCACAAATAGGCACAGAATGAACGCTGCTAATAATACAAATGTGTTTTAGTATACACACTTCTTCAGATACTAATAACACATGTAAATCACCTCATTTAAATACTGTGACAACCCTCAAACTGTGTTGACTATTAGATAACAGATCAACTACATAAATATGAATTGAATAAATAGTTTTTTAAAAAACACCTATTTATATAAATATAAAAATATTAAAATATGTAAAAATTATTTAAAAATGTAGAAATCATCTGGTCCAATTCAGTGATATAAAATAATACTTATATCAACTCTATCAATTTTTTAAAAAAATATGTGTATATATGTTATAAGACAAATATGTATCAATGTAATTCGTTATCCATAGTTTCCCTGAACACCGTGAAATGCTGACCTCTAGTGGTGATATAAAAACAAGATGTATATGACATTATTACAGTTTGGCAGATCTCAGCTTTAAAACTGGTGTGATGGACAACATGTCATTGAGTCCGGGTTCCCTTGTGGCTTCCAAAATGATTTGCCAATATAGTTCCTGGTACTCTAATTTTGCTTCCCACATTCCTCCCCGTATTTCTTTTGGCACAATCTCCAAAGCAAAAAAGAAAAATACCGCTTGTGTACATGTTAACTTGTGTCGATACAGTGCATTTCTGGAATTCGCCTTATTGACTTCATAACGGTGCTCGTAAATTCTAGTCCTTAATTTACGTTCTGTTTTTCCAATGTAAAAGGAATCACATTCGTTACATGTAACTAGATAAACTAAACCACTACTGTTACAGTTTGCATACCCCTTGCTCGTGATTACTCTATTTCTGCTGGGAATTTCAACTGAGGTTGTGTTCATGATGTGCATACATTGGGAGCAGGCCCCACATTTATATGTACCGTGCTTCATGCGGGTATCATTTTGTCATTTTCCTGCCCTGTACTCAAAAAGATTTTTGAAATTCATCCCCCTTCTGTAGGTGAACTGTAATTGTCCTAGTACTGTTGATGTAATATCAGTGATCTGCATAAATTTGTCCCATTCCTGAGAGACTACCCTCTTAATGATGTTAGAATCACCATTATAATCTAAAATGAACAAATCTTTGTGCTGTTTAATTTCTTTGCCGGGAACCGGAGATGGGGGTTCACTAATATCTTGACCCAATATGGGAGCAAATCTAGTCTTCCTACCTGTACTCACTTCATCAATTAACTGCTGTATTAATTCAATTGGATAACCTCTATTCCTAAACATATCACTAATATTGTGACATTCCGCTTGGAAGTCTGTTTCTTTTGAGGTCATTCTGCTGACCCTGACCAACTGTCCCTTAATAAGATTTTTCTTTTGAAAATAGGGGTGTCCACTATTAAAATGAAGATATGAATTTGAGAAGGTTTTCTTTCTAATAATTTTGGAACAAAAGCTTCCATTTTCCTTTGAAATACACACATCCAAAAAATGAAGAGTATCCTTATCCATAGAATAAGTAAAATTAAGAAAATTAGTGGTACTTTGTGCATATTTCAAAAATTCAAAAAACTTGTCTTCGGTATCCGTCCATAACAGGCACATGTCATCTAAAAAACATTTGTATAATGACCAACATTCCTTGAACCTACTGTTGAGAATGAATTTGAATTCCCACCAAGAAAGAATAATATTAGCATATGTGGGGGCACAACTTGCCCCCATCGCTACTCCTTTATTTTGTTTATAAAATTCTCCTTCAAAATACATGAAGTTGTTATTTAACAAAACCTCCATGAGAAGGAGAATGTTGTTAAAGTCATTGTGTGAGAAATTCCCGAATGTTGACATAAATTCGTCTAACCAATTCAACCTTGTGTCATGCGGTATACAACCAAAAAGGTCTACTATGTCCAGTGTAATAAATATTAAGGTGTCACTATATACTTCAGATTTTAACTGTCTCAAACAGTCCCACGAATCTTTGAGAACTGTGGTCCCTCCATATGCTAGTTTTTTAAGTTTACTATCCAAGTATTGAGCAATAGGTGCTGTAATTGCACCTTCGGAGGAGACAACCAACATTAAAGGTGGATCTGAAGGACATTTGTGAACCTTCGGAATACCAAATACCGAAGGAACCCTGGGAAATTTGTTGCATAAAAATTTATGTGTGTCAAAATCAATGGAACCTTCCAACAATAGGTCCTCCAATGTCAAATGTATCCTCGTGGTGGAAATATTAACCTCATTGATTGAAGCTAGACTATATTTAAGCGAGTTCTGAAGTTCGTTCGGCAAAGAAATTAAACAGCACAAAGATTTGTTCATTTTAGATTATAATGGTGATTCTAACATCATTAAGAGGGTAGTCTCTCAGGAATGGGACAAATTTATGCAGATCACTGATATTACATCAACAGTACTAGGACAATTACAGTTCACCTACAGAAGGGGGATGAATTTCAAAAATCTTTTTGAGTACAGGGCAGGAAAATGACAAAATGATACCCGCATGAAGCACGGTACATATAAATGTGGGGCCTGCTCCCAATGTATGCACATCATGAACACAACCTCAGTTGAAATTCCCAGCAGAAGTAGAGTAATCACGAGCAAGTGGTATGCAAACTGTAACAGTAGTGGTTTAGTTTATCTAGTTACATGTAACAAATGTGATTCCTTTTACGTTGGAAAAACAGAACGTAAATTAAGGACTAGAATTTACGAACACCATTATGAAGTCAATAAGGCGAATTCCAGAAATGCACTGTATCGACACAAGTTAACATGTACACAAGCGGTATTTTTCTTTTTTGTTCTGGAGATTGTGCCAAAAGAAATACGGGGAGGAATGTGGGAAGCAAAATTAGAGTACCGAGAACTATATTGGCAAATCATTTTGGAAGCCACAAGGGAACCCGGACTCAATGACATGTTGTCCATCACACCAGTATTAAAGCTGAGATCTGCCAAACTGTAATAATGTCATATACATCTTGTTTTTATATCTCCACTAGAGGTAAGCATTTCACGGTGTTCAGGGAAACTATGGATAATGAATTACATTGATACATATTTGTCTTATAACATATATACACATATTTTTTAAAAAATTGATAGAGTTGATATAAGTATTATTTTATATCACTGAATTGGACCAGATGGGTTCAACATTTTTAAATAATTTTTACATAGTTTTATATTTTTATATTTATATAAATAGGTGTCTTTTTAAAAAAATCGTATTCAATTCATATTTATGTAGTTGATCTGTTATCCAATAGTCAACACAGTTTGAGGGTTGTCACAGTATTTAAATGAGATGATTTACATGTGTTATTAGTATCTGAAGAAGTGTGTATACAAAAACGCATTTGTATTATTAGCAGCGTTCATTCTGTGCCTATTTGTGATCCTGTGCAAGTTGTGTGAATAAACTATGTGCTTTTACGTTCATCCACTTCGGCTTTCATTTGGTTGCTCATTTGGTTTTTTGTTTTTAGTCTTTTTGGAGCCATTTTTTCGTTGGATTGTTGGTTTTCTTTATTGCGGAGCATCCAGGAGAAGAGTTTGATGAAGACATGCCCAGAAGTGGAAGGGGAGAGCTTTGTAAACTTATCGGTCAGCTCTCCCAGCTGGTAGAACTTCTCACACCAGCCTGCCAATCATTTGTTTCTATTTTGTCAGGTGTTCCTGGCAATCAGGAAATGTTCAACAAAGCCAGTAACCAGTTAGGACAAACGGTTAAAGGCAATACGCAGGGTCGGTTAACCTCCAACATTTCAAACAACGACTACACAGGATTACCCAGCATTTTTCTCAGACAAGAGGGAGAAACGGAGTTAGAAACCGAAACGACTTTGGTAGAAGGGTCCAACCCTGGCGTGAATTCAAATGCTCACGCTAAACAAGGTGTTTCCAATGAAGTTTTTGCCGCTATGCAGTTTAAAGATTTTGTGTCAAAACAATATGAACATAGTGGAACACAACCTTTCAGCTAATAAAACTCTCACCTATAGAGAGAATTTAGATCGTTTGTATGTTTTTATGGATAAATTTAAAGGGTTAGAATGTGACAATGTGTATTTAAATGATTGTTTGAAACATAAAGTTGTTCCCAAGGGTTTGAGAATTTGCAAATACCCGAATAGGGTTCAAAGTGGTTCAGAATTTCATTCCAACTTGGTTAAAATCTTTGATAATTGTGGCCTAGAAATTGTGAAGGCTATTAGAGAAGAGAATGAAAGAGAAAAAGTTATATTATTAAAAGAAATGGAGAAAATTAATAATAACATTTTGAATGACTTATTATTCATGGAGGAAGATGAGAAGGCTAAATATTTTGACATTTTTAAACTAATAGATAAAAAATGTATGGACAATATAGGCAGGAAACAAGGTAAATTACAAAGGGATCTAAAAGATTACAGGGACAGTGTTGCATATCCCAAACCCAAACCGTTTAAAAGACTTGTGACATTAGATTGTGACAATTTGAAGGAAGGGAACCAACAGGATAGATATAGGGAAAAGGACAACAATTTTTTTCAGTTATTCACTGATGATGGGGAATTCCCTTTAGATCAATCATTCCCCCATTTGCCCAGGAGGTCCAACAGAATTCGCAACAAACCTCAAACGTATTACAATTACAACAACCCATATTACAAAAGGAAAATGAACAACTGAATTCAGGAGTTCACCAGGGAAATTCAATAGTAGTGTCGGACAATGTGTATACTTTCAAGGGTTATAACAATTTCAACTACAGTCACGTTACTATTGATCAAGGGCATTTTGAACTTTTTTCTAAGGGGTTCAAATATGTCCCATTTAGGAAAGTGGATTTAGTTAAAACCATTGTTGACCTCAAGTTATTTATCAGGAAAAATAATTTGGCCCTATTCTTTGGTAAACCAGGAACAATAACATCCCAGAATTAACATTAAAAAGAAAAAGCATTTTCAACCCTCCATTACACCCACAACTAAAAAATTTGGAACATATTATGGAAAAGGAAATCAGAAAGGCAGTTCTGAAACATAAAATTCATTCCAATTTATCAGGTAAAGAAAGCGAATATTTGGATATGTTAAGGTCTGACCGTACCATTAGAATCATGCAACCTGATAAGGGGGGAGGTACGGTAATTATGGACAGTACTGAATATGAATCCAAAATGAAAAACAAACTTCAGAACTCGCTTAAATATAGTCTAGCTTCAATCAATGAGGTTAATATTGCCACCACGAGGATCCATTTGACATTGGAGGACCTATTGTTGGAAAGTTCCATTGATTTTGACACACATAAATTTTTATGCAATAAATTTCCCAGGGTTCCTTCGGTATTTGGTATTCCGAAGGTTCACAAATGTCCATCAGATCCACCTTTAAGGTTGGTTGTCTCCTCCGAAGGTGCAATTACAGCACCTATTGCTCAATACTTGGATAGTAAACTTAAAGAACTTGCATACGGAGGGACCACAGTTCTCAAAGATTCATGGGACTTTTTGAGACAGTTAAAATCTGAAGTATATAGTGACACCTTAATATTTATTACACTGGACATAGTAGACCTTTTCGATTGTATACCGCATGACACAGGGTTGAATTGGTTAGAAGAATTTATGTTAACATTCGGGAATTTCTCACACAATGACTTTAACAACATTCTCCTTCTCATGGAGGTTTTGTTAAATAACAACTTCATGTATTTTGAAAGAGAATTTTACAAACAAAATAAAGGAGTAGCGATGGGGCAAGTTGTGCCCCCGCATATGTTAATATTATTCTTTCTTGGTGGGAATTCAAATTCATTCTCAACAGTAGGTTCAAAGAATGTTGGTCATTATACAAACATTTTTTAGATGGCATTTGTCTGTTATGGACGGATACCGAAGACAAGTTTTTTGAATTTTTGAAATATGCACAAAGTACCACTAATTTTCTTAATTTTACTTATTCTATGGATAAGGATACTCTTCATTTTTTGGATGTGTGTATTTCAAAGGAAAATGGAAGCTTTTGTTCCAAAATTTTTAGAAAGAAAACCTTCTCAAATTCATATCTTCATTTTAATAGTGGACACCCCTATTTTCAAAAGAAATATTTTATCAAGGGACAGTTGGTCAGGGTCAGCAGAATGACCTCAAAAGAAACAGACTTCCAAGCGGAATGTCACAATATTAGTGATATGTTTAGGAATAGAGGTTATCCAATTGAATTAATACAGCAGTTAATTGATGAAGTGAGTATAGGTAGGAAGACTAGATTTGCTCCCATATTGGGTCAAAATATTAGTGAACCCCCATCTCCGGTTCCCGGCAAAGAAATTAAACAGCACAAAGATTTGTTCATTTTAGATTATAATGGTGATTCTAACATCATTAAGAGGGTAGTCTCTCAGGAATGGGACAAATTTATGCAGATCACTGATATTACATCAACAGTACAAGGACAATTACAGTTCACCTACAGAAGGGGGGTGAATTTCAAAAATCTTTTTGAGTACAGGGCAGGAAAACGACAAAATGATACCCGCATGAAGCACGGTACATATAAATGTGGGGCCTGCTCCCAATGTATGCACATCATGAACACAACCTCAGTTGAAATTCCGAGCAGAAATAGTGTAATCACGAGCAAGGGGTATGCAAACTGTAACAGTAGTGGTTTAGTTTATCTAGTTACATGTAACGAATGTGATTCCTTTTACGTTGGAAAAACAGAACGTAAATTAAGGACTAGAATTTACCAACACCATTATGAAGTCAAGGCGAATTCCAAAAATGCACTGTATTGACACAAGTTAACATGTTCACAAGCGGTATTTTTATTTTTTGTTCTGGAGATTGTGCCAAAAGAAATACGGGGAGGAACTTGGGAAACAAAATTAGAGTACCGGAAACTATATTGGCAAATCATTTTGGAAGCCACAAGGGAACCCGGGCTCAATGACATGTTGTCCATCACACCAGTATTAAAGCTGAGATCTGCCAAACTGTAATAATGTCATATACATCTTGTTTTTATATCTCCATTAGAGGTCAGAATTTCACGGTGTTCAGGGAAGCTATGGATAATGAATTACATTGATACATATTTGTCTTATAACATATATACACATATTTTTTAAAAAAATTGATAGAGTTGATATAAGTATTATTTTATATCACTGAATTGGACCAGATGAGTTCAACATTTTTAAATCATTTTTACATATTTTTATATTTTTATATTTATATAAATAGGTGTTTTTTAAAAAAATCTTATTCAATTCATATTTATGTAGTTGATCTGTTATCCAATAGTCAACACAGTTTGAGGGTTGTCACAGTATTTAAATGAGATGATTTACATGTGTTATTTGTATCTGAAGAAGTGTGTATACGAAAACGCATTTGTATTATTAGCAGCGTTCATTCTGTGCCTATTTGTGATTCTGTGCAAGTTGTGTGAATAAACTACGTGCTTTTACGTTCATCTACTTCGGCTCTCATTTGGTTGCTCGTTTGGTTTTTTGTTTTTAATCTTTTTGGAGCCATTTTTTTTGTTGGATTGTTAAATGAAACTAAGGGTAATGCTGCTCAACACCAAATGTGTTACCCTCATATTGCGGCCACTCAGGACTCTCCTCAGTATGGAGGATAGCGATATCTGTGCACTAACAGACGCCTGGTTCAAGCTCACTTATGCACACCAGCACTACCAGGTTATGTTTCATACTATGCTTTCTGACAACAAGACTTGGAACAGACAACACAACTAGGGGGAGTATCCATATACATCACAGATACATACACCTCCGGGTTAGTAGCACTGCACAAAGCATCACAGACCATACATATACAACTACCATTGTGCAAAACTGCCTTTCAGTTTGTTGCCTGCTAAAGACCACCCTCCCAAACTCAGGAACCACACTCAGCTTTCATGGGAACTATGGAGAATATGAAGGTCTCCACAAACACCATTATATTGGGTGACTTCATATACACAAATATTGACTGGGGATACTACTCAAGCCCCAACACCCTCACCCAACAGTCGCTACAATTTGTAGACTCATATGCTATGGCACAGTCAGCACAGCCACAAGGGGGAATACATGCTGGACCTGATCATCACCAACATGGGGACTCTATGTTCCACACCAGTGATATACCCCTCATTGGTAAGGTCAGAACATATATGTATCTCACTGGACATACATATACCCTACACACACCCATCCTGGGTAATCTTGGTGAACTTCTCATGAGCCAACGTCTCACTTCACCAAAGCAAGGTGGTATCGTTCAGAGACCCTGAGACAGTGGCAAATATGGCTCACACTGATGAATCCTTTACATACACATTCTATGGACACCTAGTCGACTGCATGGATTCTGCTATCCCAAATAACAACAGGACTCACTACTCCAATGGCAGGGGACCTGCCTGGTAGACCCCAGCCATTAATAAGCTGTACAACGTCAGGAGGATGCTACCACATGATAGAGCACAATCCCAGACTGGGAAGGCATCTGTGATCTGTACTAGCAGACAGCTACGATCACTCATGAACTTTTCTAAGGGCCGCTTCTACCGGGCAATTGCACCAGACACGTAGGACTATCACACGACCTTCTTCAGTTATGTCAGGAACCTGGTGGACACTCACTGATATGCTGTGAGTTACTGCATACTGACTAAACGTACCCTGAACCCACTGACATTGCCAACATCCTGGCAAACAGGTTCAGTGCAGATGTCTCCCCCCATCCCCCCTAAGGAGCAACTATCCATCCCAACAGAGTATAACCTCCCTGACATCACACAGTAACAGGTGAGTGCTGCCCTCCCCAAAGTGTACATCACAGTATCAATGAGACCAGACGGTGTCCTGGCCTGCATCTTACACGAGCTTCACGACAGACATAACCCTCACATTACATCACTGTTCAATATCGGAGTTACTACAGGATATGTACCCAAAAATGGCGTACAGCGACAGTGGTCCCACTCCACAGAGTTGGTGCCACAACGGACCACAGACAATATTGCCCTATAAGCCTAACTAGCCTGTTCTGCAAAGCTATAGAGCGTAATGTCATGGGACTCATACACATAGACATCGGGAACCTACAGACACTGTGTCCTACACATTTCAGAGTTGTTGTGGGCAGATCTTGCCTCTTGAACCTGTTTGTATTCTTTAAACAGTTAACGGGTCCATCAACATAGGGACGGTTGTCCACATAGCCTACCTGAACCTTGCAAAACTTTTCAATACAGTAACCCTCTGGGCCATTATGCATAGGCTCACCAGCGTCGATATGGACACATATCTCACACGATGGATTGCTACCTGGATCAGGGATAGCACCCACATGGTCAGATTTGCAGGTGCCATGTCTGACTATACACCAGTTACATGTGGCATCCCACACGGCTTGGTCCTGGGACCTCTCTTGTTCAGTATATATTTGTCTGACGTACAGGCTACCACAGGGGGAATATGGCTGAACATGTTTGCACTTGACTGCAAACTGGGTGCCATGATCAACTCTCCAGCTGCCACATGCATACTCAATCAGGGAATCACAGAGATGGATGACTGGTGCCTGAGCCATGCCCTACAGCTAAATGCCATTAGTTGCATAGTCATGCCCTTTGGGAATAACAACATGCCCACACATTACCACATAGGTAGTACTCCATTACAGATGGCAGGAGTTGTTAGGGGTTTGGGGACATGACTTTTTCGTACTGTCGCCTTTGACATTCATGTTGCCAAAGTGGTTGGGCACACCTTCAATGTGGGCCACCTTATCCCATATGGTTTTACATCTAGATCGAGTTAGGTCATTGTGCCCCTATACTCATCACAACCATGCTTGGTTACAATACCACATTTGGGGTGTACCTTACCAGACACCTGCAGCAACTGTACTGGCCACAGAAGTTCCTCACCAAGCAGATCTAGGGACTCACACAGATGCCCTGCACAGTTCGGATGCAGTAACTCCAGCTCTACTCAGTCGCTTACCACCTACTCGGATATGATGTGTGCCAGTTGTTTACAGATATACCCAACCCAGATTTACTGGACATGCTCCACCTCAGGATATCCGACTCCCTTGGAGCTACACACTCCAGGGACATATACCTCAGTACAGATGTTAATAGGACATGCTGGAGGGACAGATTCTTATCCCAGAGCCTCCACTCACTCCAGATTGTAATCCCAGGTTCACATAGGCAGAGCCACCCACTGACCACCTACAGGAGACATCTTGACGACTGTATGGGTGATTGTATGTTTACCCCTGGGATATCCTCTGTGTCCCTGCTAGACAGAGGCACTCTAGCCTAAACGTACATGGGCTATCTTGTGTGACCTACTATTCACACACACAGTGTAGTAATCTGACAAGGTTGTGAATGCCAAACATACTCTGGCTAGGCTTGTACATGCCCTAGGGCAGATAGCCTAGTATCGACCTCTGAACCTATGCTAATGTTCAGGATGCACAATGTTTATTGCTGATACTGTTTGCAGGTCTTTATTGTCTTTGCTTTACCAGTTTATATGAACAACTTCAGTATCTGCAGAACATATTTGATTATGACAGGGTTCCACTATATTATAGATGTGTCTGTTGTCATATAACTGTGTGCACAGGGTGGATTGCTGGATAGTGACAGGTTCCTGGGTTAACACATGCAACTGCCAGATATGCGTGGCCCACTGCTGTACTCAGACATGGCCTAAGTGTGTGAGCATGCCCAGTTCAGGCTTTCCGTGTTTTGTTGACTGACATTTGTCTCATTTATTCAAGTGTGTGAGCATGCCCAGTGTGACCTTTCAGTATGTTGCTATCTGAGGTCCACTACATTTGTTGATGTGTGTGAACATGACCAATATTAACATTTATACTGTGTGTGTTGGAAGTCAGGTTCTGTTCTTACTGCAGGACTCACCTTTGTGTCATAACTCGACAGGGATTATGCTGTGCCTGCAGGGTTTCCATGAGATACTTTGCATAGATTTATCAACATTCCTTCATACAGGCTGACACTGCAATACTGTCATGGTTTAATGGTTCAGTACTTTGACTATAGTGCACAGTATCTTGGGTTTGAGGCCCATCACTGTTTTATATTTTCATAATGAGCAGACCAGACTGCTTAAGGGCCAGTTAAACAAATATGAGCATGTTGGCTTTTGTTCAGCTATGCCCCTACTTAGACCAGGCTTGTCCGACCTTGCTCAATATTCACCAACATTGTTGGACGTTTCCCAATATTACTCAACATTGACCACACTTGTGCTAGTTAGTGTGTGCAATTTTGTTTGCATATACTACATGGTGGTAAATGCTGTTTAGCACTGCTTTATATAGCTTAACACATGGCAATCATGCCTTAGGTGGTGCTGCAGGGCTGCCTATGTCGGATGCACATACTACACTCCCTGTACATGTTTGAAAGCAGGTAGTGTCAACTTAGGCATCCATTTTACTATATGTGCGAATCAGAGAGAGGTATCATTTCCAGAGTTCCTACTGAGCCAGTGTATGTGCTATGCATTGCCTCTTTGCCAAGGCCAAAGCAGACTGGGCATGCCTACTGGGGCAGGCTCAGGTTGTTCCTCCTCCAAGTCACGCTCTGCTTGTGATGGCCTTGGCAATGGTGGGGGGCTGTTTGGCCCAGGCCTATGCTGGTCCTGCTGCAGCTGTTTTCGCAGGATCATATTATGTAGCATAGCACATACCATGACAATTTGGGTAGATGTAGTTGGTGAGTACTGCAAGGCTCCACCAGATGTATCCAGGCACCAGAACCATGACTTGAGCAGCTCAAACACATGCTCTATTACATTGTGTTTGTGCGTGTGCATCATTATGGCATTCCTGTTCAGGTGTTTGTGCGTTTCTGATGGGTGTCATCAGCCACGACTCCAGTGCATAGCCAGCATCCCCCACTAGGTGACCATGTGGAATGTCCCCATTGGCAAATGTCTGGTACAGCCGTGTCAGATGTCAGATATGGGAATCATGGTAGCTTCCAGGGCAGCCTGCACACACATTCAGTATTATGCCCTGGGCATCACACATGACCTGGCAGTTGATGGAGGGGAAGTCCTTGCCATTGAAGTAGACCCTACCCCGCTCACCGGCTGGTGCTTTGATGCGTATGTGCGTGCAGTCTATTGCACCCACTACCTCAGGGTATTCCGCTATTTGCTGGAAGAGACGCATACTGCTGGCCAATACCTCATGGGTATTGGGGAAATATACATGATCACCAACATGTGCTGACATGGCATCCAGGAAATGGTGCAGTACCCTGGATGCTGATGCCTGTGATATCCCCATCATATCATCAGTTGGTCTCTGCCAGGTACCTGTTGCTAATATTCTTAGGCCAACACATACCTTGGTTTCTACTAGGATGGGTTCCCATCTGTTGGTTCTGTGTGTGAGGTGTGGCCTGCACAGCTCAACAATTTTCTGCAGGAGGTCTCTGCCCACTCTATAGTGCTCCACTATCTCCAGCTCATGCAGCCCCTGGTAGGTTACCCTGGGCCTGTACACTCTTCTCCATCAACTCACTGTGGGTTGTCCAGCAGCATTTCCATTGTCACCACCCTCAGCATGTTGCATATGTCGCCTTATAACAGCAATGGCAGCCCCTAACATTTCTTTGTCTCAGTAAAGCTTTTTCAGTTTTCACTTCTATTAGCTTACTGCAGTGTCTGTTATGAGAAACATAATGGACTGTTGTTTGCACAGTTTTAAGTGCTAGGCTCGGCTGGGCTAGTGTACTGCCTGTGTAATTGCCTGATTCTGATTGTTTTCACCTGCTAGATCTGCTAGTACTCCCTGGTAGCTTCCTACTATTTGTTGTACTTCCTTTTTCCTTTCTGTTTCCTCAGGGGGGAGCGCCACGCACACAAGTGCAAACACGCGCACAGCAGCTAACACGCACGCACACATGCTTACACGGACTAAAACTCACTTATTTGGGTTAAAACATGCGCACACCATTGCAAACGCACTTACAACTCATCAGCCTTATACATGCTTACTCCAACTTAAACGCGCGCACTCACGCTTACACGCACGCACTCTGTCTTACTCGCGTTTACAGGCGTGCATACGTGTGCATGCACACTCAGCAAGAAACTTTGGTGTTATCCACGGCATACACCTTCCATTTCTTGCCTTTCCCTAGCCTACCTGTTGACACATCTCTTTCCATGATGTGTAAATGTCAGCAGACACATGCCACTCTGCTCCAATGAGCTTCACTTCTCTCATACATACCCCCCTCGTGACGTCACCTATATTCTACTCTGTTACTCCCCTTATCCTACTCCTACACTCCACTGACTGTGCTCATTTGCTATGTAAACTTGCGAGTCACTATCCTAACCCTCATTTACATAGGATTGCCTACTAATGCTTGGTTACATCTCTTAGACTGAGCTTCCCCCCTTAGCAACCTCTACTCGGTGGCCATGTTGTCTTCAGCCTGCCATTCCCTTGCATTGTACATTAACAATTTAAATAAGATCCACATTTGTGGGTTTTAATTTTTAGTTTTCTGGGTTTTAGAGCACAGCCCGTTTGTGCGGCACTGTGCTACGCTTAAACATCGGAAATCGGAGAAAAAAAAATTATTTTTATTTTCATATTGCATTAGGAAACATTTCCAATGGCTGTATATTTGGCCATTGGCATGCTTCCTGCACTGGATGCAAACTTCATTTGGAGCTGTCATGGCTCCGTTTTGCTATTTGCAGAATGGTACTCAGTTGTCAACTGAGTACATTTCTGCAAATAACACTGCTCTTACTCGGACAGGTTCGGGTTTCCTGAATTGCAAATCTACCTCATTTGCATGCCTTTTGCCTGCAATTCAGGTAATTTGCATATCCCAGCCCTGTCCGTGTAAGAGCCGTTTTAGGAGTTCTCTTGCACGCCCCTGCAGGCTGTTCCTGGATCGCTCATCGGACATGATGGCTGCATGGAATCTTACTCTACTCTAAGACTCCATGCAAGCCTTCATGAATCTGGCCCTATATAACTAAAACGACAGATTTCAAAGACCTTTACCTGCTCTGTTACAGAAGTAGGTATGGCAAATTAACTTTAAAGGCTCTGAAAGTTGTGTTGTTTTAGTAGAAATATTGTCATACCGTGAACTATCCATAGAAATAAACAGTCTAGACCTAGGGTAAAACTTGTGCCAAATATTGGCAACATATGTAGGCAAACTCTGTTTTAAATGCAGGAATATTGTTACATTTATAGATATTGTATTAATGCGGATGAGAAAACTATTTACACCAAAAAGCATTCTAATGCATAAGACATTCTACAAGTAATGTTATGGCTACAGAATGTGATGAGTTATCCACGGTGATGGTCAAAATTGCATGCTATTACTGTCCTAATGTTAAAGTAAGTGCTGTTTTTAATTGATGGCAGAAACTGAAAGGACTGTTAGAAGCAATCAGTATAGATACCCATATAAAAAAGCATAATGTATATAAGAAGATAACTATTATAGAGTAGACAAAGGAAATGGTGTGTTTCATGGTGATAAGAAGCAGTGCCCTATTACTAAGAGAGAACTAATTCTAGGTTTGGAAAGGTAGTTGAGTTGCTGTCATTCCTAACTTAAAAGATGTCATGATAATAGGGAAATAATTTTCCCAACTTTAAACAATTGTGGAGGCATAGAAAGAATGCATTTCTTTTATTAGACCACCCTATTAGATTGTGTAGGGGGAAACAGCAAAAACATAAGTCTACAGACAGAAGCATAGCTAGGATAGGGTGAAGCAGGCAGCTGCCCCAGGCACTAGGTGTTGTGGAGCATGATCATCAAAGCCAACTGTTTGGTAAGGCAGTGCATTACTTTCCATACTAGCATTTCTGAATGATGTAATAGAAATACTGTTCTTGCAGTCAGTACTAAAGGAAAGTACTTGCTTCACTAATTTGTACATGCTGTGACTTGTAGCAAACTGCTTGCTACAAGTGTAGTAAGCAGTCTGCTACAGTTTTAAATCAGAAATCTTGTTTTTTTCCGCTTTGCTCTTTCAGTAGAGTAGAGGAGTACAGAATACCAGGCATGGTGCTAGTGCCTTGCAGATTGGTAAGAAGCAATAGGACAGAGAATGACCTTTTTCTTTTGGTCCTTAACTTAATGTAGCTGGGTGCCAGCTCAGAGATCAGCACTGGGAGCTAGATAAGACAGCTATGGTTCTACCAACAGATGCACATCTACCGAATTTAGAAAACAGGGTAGGAACCACTAGACATATTCATTAGTGTATAAATCCAACAAAATCAACACATTATTAGAATGCCATTCAAGTACAAATACCTTGTTTAGAATACAGACTGAGGAAAATGCAGAACCATTTAAAGAGACATGCCAATGTACCCTATGGCAGAACAGCTTGCAGAAATAGAACCCATTGAAGGGAGAAACTTACACAATAAAATATTGCAGTCTGCTGTGATAGAGCAGCCTGTAAATCAGAAACAGTAGGAAAAAGGGACATACACACTAAGATATCATGGTCTGAAAGTATTGTCAATGACAGAGAATAAATACCAATTCAGCTTGAAAATATTACAAAACAGAGAAGAGAAGTCTTATTGCAACATGGATATTTTGCAAAACAGGGAGAAGATATGACTAGCAGAACTGAAGAGAAGGAATCACTAACCAAGTGTATTGGAAGGGAGTGAAATTAGGACGAATAAAAAATGCACAGAATATCACAAAAATTAAGAATTTAAGCAGCAGTTTAGTGTTGAGTAGGATAAATGTAATATTAAAAGTGATTCCACCAGAACCTGATCACACTTCTAAATCAATTTCTGTCAGTGGAAGACAGAAATCTCAACTAAGGGAATACTTTAGGTAACAGGTATTTGTAGCTAAGGAGAAAAGTAAAACTGAAGATAAATTCTGTTCTGAGGTAAAGAAGCTAAATCTAGAAATAAAAATACAAATGAAATGGTGTTCAGTCACACTTAGAAAAAGGAAGAACAATCTAGAGAAGAAAAGGGAGTTGAGTTGTGTACTATTAAGTCACTAACAAATAGGTAAGATACATAAAAATGAGGAAATGAAGAAAGTAGAATATACTGAGTGACACTAACTTTACAGCCAAATCATAGGAGCTGTAATAAAAATCAAGAGGGTTCTGTATATAAGGTCCATAAAATGGAAAAAGGGAAATAAATAAGGCAGAGGTATCAAATGTCTCTTAAAAATGCTGGTATGAGTTGCTTTTGGTAACCATTTGAAATGTCAGGATCCACTAGTGTGAGTCCCAAAATGCAGAGAATGAACAGCTGAAAGATTGGACTTACATATACTAAGTCCAAGATGCAATTTCTCAGAATATTTCCTTTTCTCCAAGGTATGGCAGTCTTGCATTTGATATATATAAGTTTGTTGGGCTTGCTCCTACATTGAGGTGCTGGATGTTTTAAGGAGAAGAGCAATTTTCAATATTCACTCATCTTCGGGTTTTGACTTTTTGGGGGGGGGGGCTTATCAACACTCCTCATTTTCAGTGTCAAAATATCAATGAGAGCTGTTGCCTCTTCTATGAAAAGAAATAGTGAAACTCAGTGATTGTATTTGTAGGAGCGGTAGCAAGTGCTGACATTTAGGAAACTGTTGAGTGTCAAGCCTTCAAGAAACCCTATTAAATTTCAAGAAGAGAGAGTGGAAAGACGACACTTTGAAGTAGAGCAGGAGAATGTAAAATTGTATGGGAAGTTGAATAAAAAAATGTTCCTAATTCTTAAACATATTTTGACTTACAATGTAACTGGGTGCACAGAGTAACTAAGCCCACAGTCATTGTGGATAGCAAGTAATAAAGAGTTGAAGGATTTTATCTGGGAAAGGAAGAGGGCAAGAGTCAAGTGGAATAAGCTGATATTTCCAATACAACAAGGTGGTTTGGGATTACCTGATTTGAATGGGTATTTCTGAGCTACACAACTAATGCTCCTATACATACTGTAGCACAAGAAGAAAGCTAAAATTCAAAGTGGAATGGGATGATGAGGAAGTGGGGGGAAACTCAAGAAACACACAGAGAGAGAGAGACAGATTTTGGATGCAGATCCTTAAAGAGAATACCAATAACCATACAGAATATTATATTTGTAAAGAATCAGAAAGTATTCTAAGAACTAAACCAACATGGGGATAGAGAAAGGAAATTCTGCCAATATGGATCACTGCAATTAGGGGTACAGTGAAAAGCAAGAGGGGGCTGCAATTTACTGGAGAAAACTGACAAAGTTATAAAGGATTTGAGTACAAATAATAAGAAAGGGAAAAGCAATAGAATGGGAAGAGGCCAAAAATTCATTTGGACTGCAGGCTACAGATTTCCTTCCCTATCAAGGACTGATATCAGAGTATAGGCAAAGAGAAAGAAATGGGGGGATCCTAACTGAAAGGCCATCACTGGTAAAGTTTTTAGTAGAGTTTAGAACAGAAGCTGCTGTTAAAAAGGGATTGTCAGTAGGGCTTGTAAAATACTGCATGATAAATATAGGAACCGATCAGAGGAGGTTAGAAGGGATTGAGAAGAGAAGACTGGATAAGCAATTCACAAAGTAACAAAGGGGCATATATATGTAAGGCTCCCAAATATCCAGTAAAGCCTATAACATTTAGGATATTTGTTTAGAAGTATTTGCATAGGTATTTTATACTTCAAACAGACTCCATCTTTTAGCAGGTAAAATTGCAAACATTAGAGGTGTGATGGGGAAGTAGAAGTAATTGGGAACATATCTTCTGGGAGTGTAATGAGATGACAGACTTTAAAAAAATCATGTAAGACTACTCTTACAAATATACTGGGTGATCAAATTGATGTAACTAAGGAAATTACATTTTTGAGTTATGATACAGAATCAAAATTGTCTAGACATAATAAGGCCTTGCTGAGTTTAATTCTGGTGGCTGACAAAAAAAAAAACAATTATTAGAAAAGAGGAATCAAATTCTAAACCAACTGTACCAGTAGCAATGAATATAGTAACAAAGATAAAACAACTGGAAATGGGTTCTTTAAAAAAGGTTAGGAGCAAATTACATAGAAAATGTGGGAATTATGGGAGTAATACATGCAGAATAATGATTAAGAGGAGGAATGAGTTTTATGAGAATGCAGGAATTGAATGAGTTTTGTACTGTTTAACTGACAATGACTGATAGATTGTAAGTGATGTATAACATTTCCAAACAAAAGTTTGTCAGTATGGTTTGTTTTCACTTACATAATTGTATCATTGTCCGTGTCATAAATGATAATTTAATAAAGATGTTTCTTGGTTAAAAATAAAAAGTTGACCCCCCCCCCATAAAAAATTAAGAAACTAGAAACTCCTGATTATGGATATGGTTAGTAAGCTATAAGAAATGAAACTGTTTAGTCCCTTTAGTCTTATATACAGGTCAGATATATTTTTTTATCCATAAGAGGACCAGCTGTGAATAACAGTTAACAACGTTTTAAAGGAATTTATTTTGGAGAGTAGGAGGGCAAGAGTTAAATGAGGCAAGTTGATTGTGCCCCTAGGAAATGGTAGTTTGGGGTTACCTGATTTAAAGGGGTACTTTAAAGTTATACAACTAAGGCTTGTATACATAACATAAGCAAAATGTTCTAAAGCAAAGTGCAAAGAATAATGGTGAAATGGTGGGGGGTTGAGAGAAAAAGAAAGACTTGGGTTTTGGATGCAGGTCTTTAAGGAGAATAATAACAATCATATATAATAAAATTTTCATAAAATAGTAGAAAGTATTCTAAAAGCTAAAGCAGCACAGGAATGGAGAAATATTTTACTATTAAGTATGTCCATAAGTAGGGATATAGAAAATAAGTGAGGGGGTGGAATATACTGAAGAAAACTAGCAAAGGTATCAAGATTTGGAGCAAATACAGTAGTCTGAGACTGAGCAGGAGTTTGTACTACACATAGGAGATGGCCTTCACTATTAGGGATTAAAAACTGAGTATAGGCAAAGAGAACATGCTAAGGAAGTTCAAAGTGAAAGATCAGTTTTGGTAGAGTTCTAGTCCAGAACAGAGAATCTTGTTAAGAAGTGATATAACTAGTAAGTTTATAAGCATTGCATGATAACTGTAAAAATCAATCAGGATGTTAGGAAACATTTGGAAATTAGAAAAGAAAGACAAGTTACAAAGCAACAATGGGAAGAAATCAGTAGGACTCTCAAGTGCACAGCAAAAGCTAAAAGATTTAGGATTTTTGCATAGATGTGTTTTCATATGTATTTTTATGGGAACAGGACTGTTTACTGAATGCACAATTTAATGAAACACAAATGCTTGGGCACAGTTTCACAAAAGTGCTTTTTCACCGGAAATGCACTTTCACAAAACAAAAATAAAAAAGTAAAAAACATCACAAAAGGGCTGTTGGTGAGATCGCAGCACAGTGTGGATAAGGGAATATTCCCTTTTCCCCATTGTAGTGCAATCTTGGAGTGAGAATATAAAAGTAGGGGAGGTGGGAAGGCAGCCCCCCACATGGGAGGTGCAGGGAGTTTGCCCCCCTGCATAAATGTGATTAATGTTGTTTTTTTTTAAGTTTATGTTTTTTACTTTTTATTACTGTTTCGGGAAAGTGCATTTTCCATGAAAAACACTTTTGCGAAACTGTGCACGAGCGTTTGTGTGTTAAGTAGTGATTTCAGTAAATAGTCCTAGATCCTTATTTTTATAAACCAAGCAAATTTCAAAGGATTCTTCCACAGTTAGATAAAAACATTGGAGATATAATGTGGAAGAGAAGAAATTTGGAATGTGCTTTTTGGAAAGGAAATGATTTAGCAGCTTTTACAATTTCCTTACACAGTACTTTGACATAAATTTTGAAGGAATAAATGGCAGTAAGTAAGATAATTATGCTTTTGAGCATGATATAGCATCTGAATGACCTAAGCATTAAGTGGCCTTACTAAGTTAAAACTGTTACAGGACAGAAAGCGTTAATGGAAAATTTAAATGAAAATCTAAATGAAATTAAATGGAAGCATTGAATATTGTAATGAAACTAAAATAATTGGAGGTGGGATTTTTAGAAAAGGGGAGGAGCAAATTTCACAGAAATAAATGCAATTTGTGGGAGCAATACATACAGAGTAACATTATGGAAAAACAGTGAGGTTTAAGGGAAGGCATGCAAGAATTCAGCAATGTATATAAAGCTGGAGTGATTGAAAATTATTAAGAAGAAAATATATGTATACTGCATGACAGCAGTAATGGAAACTGGTATTAAAGTTGTTTCTACTTTCTTAAAATATATAAACTCATTTGGCAACTTAAAAATATGATGATTTAATAGAAAGCTAAAAACTATATGTGCCAATATAGTGTGAAAAGTATAGACACACAAAATTACCAATGATAAAGCAAGAGATTCACTGAAAACAGGTTGACATGAAGGAGATTGAAACTGTAGACAAAATGGATGCATCAGTTATGCAGAGTTGTATAAAAACAAAAAGTGTTATGCTTAGCAAGAAACATGCTTTAAAATTTTCAAGTGAAAGCCAAAAATGATAGCACAGGGGGAGGAATAAAAAGTAGTTCTACAAGGCAAAATAAAATATTTTTTTAGGCAGCAGTTGGTCTACCTGAAAAATACAATGCAGGAAATGTTGCTGGCAAGAGTAGACAATACAGTTGAAGTGGAAGCAAAGAACTTTAAAAAGAACATGTAGCAATACTAGTAAATATTAAGACACTTTGCACACAAGTGGATGTTCAGAGGACCACATTAATTCTTATTGTAAGATACAGAATGCTTGCATTCTCTGTGGAACAATGGATTTGTTGGTGCTAGTAAAGAAACTAGTTATTTTTGTACAGGTATAAACATTAAAGCTAAAGAATGAATGTTTGACACAGAGAGAATATCTGTTTAGCCAAATGTATAGTTGAAAGATTTCAACAATTATAAATCCTTGCTATCTTTCCAATGGACTAGGTGTGACCTCAGTTTTGAGGAGGCAGTGTAATCCCACTGTGTCAAGTAAAAGATGACTTACCTATACAACAAAGGACATATAATACAAATACATTATCCAGGGAATTTAAAGATATAGATAACATATTAGGACAAGTAAATATAGATTTAGCTGAAGAACCAGAGAGACTACAGTATGAAATGTTTAAAAAATTAAGGGACTGGCAAAAAAGATTTTGAATGAATGGTTAAATGAAGGTTGTATGTATAACAAATTATGTAGTGGAATACTTAAATTCATGTGGAAGATGGAAGATAGAAGACAATTAAAAAAAAACTGCAGACTGATAGTATTAAACAATAATGATTGTACGATCTTTATGAAAATAATGCAAAGAGATTTAAAACTAAAATGAAAACTATTAGGGAAGACAGTATATATAGTATAAAGGAGAAGGGTTATCAAGAATTATTAATGATAGCTAGAGAAATTGTGGATAATATTATGAAAAAAAAAATAAGATGCAAAAATCAAGATATGAGACCTAAATAAGGCATTTGGCACAATTGGACATGAAATCTTATGGGTAGTGAAAGAATATAAGTGAGAAAATTTGGAAATTATGTATGTCAGAGTATAGTAATTGTGTCTTTCGGCTTTTCCCGGTTAGGGGTCGCCACAGCGGAACTCCGGTCCGCTAATGATTGGCAGTAGATTTTTTACATGCCGGGTTTGCCAGCCCTGTAATCATAAACTAAAAATACTTGTAAATGGCTGGTTAAGCTAAGTGGTACACATGAAGAGTGGTGCAAGACAAAGATATCCAATGAGTTGTATACTCTTTGCATTAGTTATGAATTTTGATAGTATGTGTAGAACAGAATACAGAAGGAATCACCACTGGAAAGCACACCTCTGTTGTAGTCCAAAAACGTCTTTTATTGTAATACAAATAAAATGAAAATAAGCGCTTTCGCATAGAGAAACTACGCTTCTTCAGATGTAATTTCATTAAGAAGAACTCATTGTTTTATACATACTTTTGGCGCTCAAACTAAAACCAATCATCCAATTAACCTAAATGCATTGTTAGTTATTTAAAGTGCTCAGTTCAATTTTAGTTACTTTGAGTAACTAAGAAGAAAAATAACAGAGAATACACAGAAAACATTATATAATATTACTATAAATGTTACTATAAAATTTTTTGATATTGCAGCATGTTCTATAGCTTATTTTAACAAACATTATACAACTATCAATTTAAAAAGGTTTTCCATTTCATCATTTATGCAAAATTTTAAAAACTCAAAAACTTTTAAAACATATTTTTATACAATGAATGTAATTAATAACATAGTCTGTAAGATTCATATGTTCTAATAAAATAGTTCAGTATGCAATTATGTATAATTACAAAAGAGACCTGTAAAATAAGCTGTCATAAGAATATATTACTAGGATGTATTATTCTAAACGAAAACATGTTATAAAAACATATTTATAAAATTCCTTTAGGGAAAATTTTTTTTTTTTTTTACTAATGATGTCCAGATTTTTACAAAATATATATTTCTATGTTCACAATTGGACTATACATATAATTCTGTTAAATTAAGAAATTTTTTTTCTTTCTCCTCCTTAAGTAATATACCAGAAAAAAAAAAAAAATATATATATATATATATATATATATATATATATATATATATATATAATTTCTTAATACTATCTATAAAATATTTTCTAATAGATATGAGATGTAAGGTATAAAATATTTTCTCAAAAAAATTAATTTATTAAAATTATATGTATTTTTTATATATAAATATTTTCTGTGAACAGTATTCATTATATAATATATATGTTTAAGATATAAAGTAAATTCTGTAATATTAACTTTTATTATTTATTAATTTATAGCTTTCTATTATTTAATACAGGTTTCACAGATACGAACTGATTAATACCTGGTTTAATGTGTGCTCTTAAAGTCAATATCCATTTTAGTTCCACGTTAGCCAAATGATTCATTTTATCACCTCCTCTTGAATTTGGTGTAACTAATTGTAGAACCCTAAAACTAAATTTATGAGTATTATTGTCCTGTACGTGTTTAGCTAAGGCATTTTGTTCATTCCCTTTCCTTATGTCGTATAGATGGTTATATACCCTATCTCTTAACCTTCTTTTGGTTAAACCTATATAAAATGCCTGACAGTCATCACAAGTTGCTAAATATATAAGATTAGTGCTATCACAGTTGGAATAGCAATTTGTTGTAAATGTATATAGACCAGTAGGATGTTGAAAGGTCTGGTTCTTTGAGATATATGGGCATATATGGCAATGACCACAAGGATGAGTTCCAACTTGGGTGTATTTGATGTTGTTATAAATATTATCTTTTTCTATACACAGAATTTGTTTTAGATTTTCACAATTCTTAAAACTAAACCTGGGATAATCACCAACTAATATTCTGATAAAAGGGTCCATGGTAAGAACATTCCAGTTCCTGTGTATTATCTTTTTTAGTATGTTAATATCACTAGTATATTTCATTATATATGGTACTTTGTCTGTAAAAGTTTTTAGTTTCGACATCCCTATATGAGAGGCTTGTTTAGAATAAATTTTCTCATTGCTTCCATCTACCATTATATTTCCTATTACTTGCTGTTTACAGTTTTTAACCATATTACTATTGTAACCCCTTTCTTTAAAGAATAGTTCTAACTTTTCTATTTCTGATGAAAGTATATCTACCTCTTTACAAATTTTAGATAGTCTAGTAAATTGACTTTTAACTATCCCAGGGAGTATGTGCCTGGGATGCATACTCTCATACCTTAACAGTGTATTTCTCCAAGTGGATTTTCTATAAAGGGAAGAACAAATAGTGCCTTTTTCTGTAAGTTTCAGAGATAAGTCTAAAAAGTGAATATAATCCTGTGAAGCTTCCATTGTAAATTTTAAAAAAAGTGGTAGTGGTCTCCAAATAGATAAGAAAAGTTTCAAAATCAGTCCTATTACCCTCCCATATAATCAGGACATCATCCACAAATCTCCTATAAAGTTTAATGTTCTTATACTGAGCATGCTTGAATAAAAAATAAAAATGGCTGGTTAAGCTAAGTGGTACACATGAAGAGTGGTGCAAGACAAAGATATCCAATGAGTTGTATACTCTTTGCATTAGTTATGAATTTTGATAGTATGTGAAATAAACTACAAAATGAAGGAGGTGGGGTATATAACACCTGAAAGGTTAAGATTTCCAGTTGTGTTAACATACACAGATGACTTTATAATAAGTGCAAAAGACAAAATTTGGGTAAAAAAAGTAATAGCTTGCATGAGTGAGTATCTAGAGCTGATTAGGGATGGCTTTAAATAAAGAGAAAAGTAAAGGTTTAGGTGAAAAGTTAAAAATGGAATATTCTTTACTGAATTTTATTTTCAATAAAGGATATTCCAATTTTAACTCAACTGTGGACTACCTACTAATTTTCTATTTCATTATTTTGTAACACATATTTTACAGTTCAATTTTTAAGTGAACTAGGGACATAGCATAATTCAGGAAATGAACGTCACACCCTCCACTCTGCAAAGTTTCTTCTTGATTTGTTTTTCTGCATATAATCACAATAAAAAAAAAGTTCTGGTGAATGGGTGGTTAAGTAATGAAATACACATAAAGAGAGGGATTAGATGGAGCTATCCACTGAGTGGTATTTTATTCACATTTGTAATGAATTTAATAGTGAGCAATGTGAATTATAACATGAAGACAGCAGGAAATATTACAAGGGATGAAACAGATATTCAGATTATTTTATCTTATGCTGATAATATTGCGCTATGTATGACTGATATAAAGGTATGGAATCAGTTTTAGTTGTAGGACTTAATTTGAATAGGGAAAATAGTAAATAATTAGGATGTAACTGTAAAATAAAAGGTATTGAATTTAAGACAGATGACATAGTATTACTATAAGATTTGGTGCTCAAGATATACAGTTACAGTGGGGAAAATATTGGATAAAATCAAGATTATTTGCAAATTTTGGAAATCTTTCAGATTATCTTTTGGAAGGAAAGTACATCTAATAAACTTTGTTTTGTTAGGAAAATTGGCCTATATGGCTGGGATATTTAATTTACTATGTAGTTTTGAGAAAGAAATAATCAAAATAGTGTTTGTCTTTATGTGAGGTTCTAGATTAAACCCTGTTAAAGAAAGGATAATATAGAATAGTAAAGAAGAAGGGAGTTTGGGATTGATAAATCCTGTGGTTTATGCAGTATTATTGCAGTTATAAAAAGTACACAAGAGGCTGAAAGAAAAGCAAGACAAATTAATAACTAAAATAATATATCAAAAATATGAAAAGGAATGGAAGTTGTTAAAACATTTTAAAATCAATAAAAAAGTGTATAAATGAAGAATTTAAAGCATATTATGGAAAATAAAATTAGAGGACCTAGAGAATGAAAGAAGGATATGCTTTGGCAATATAATGTGTAAATATTATTACATGTACTGCTTACCGAATTTAAATGATACGTTGATTAAAGCCTTAAAAGAGAGAAAAAGATGTAACCAAACAGTAGAATGTCATGATTTTTTTATGGAGGTTATATATAAAAAAATTACCTGTTAAGGCAAATATGCCATACAAGAAGAATATGAAAGAATTTGTAATTATTGTGAGGAAAACAAAACTGTTGAACATGTTTTTTTAAAGTGACATAAAGTTATAAAAGTATGAAAGAAATTAGAAGGCATAAATTATTTTGAGGATATAACAGGAGTAGAAGATTTA
>NC_056733.1:1260179414-1260186914 GCF_019279795.1 Protopterus annectens
CGCTACTTCTGATTCGCAGGTCTCTACTGAGACCCATTCGGAGTCCGGTATGCCACGAGATACTTCATCTGTGGAACACGCGGATGTCTCTACCTTGGATGGGTCTGGAGCTGCTGTGCAGGCACCAGCTTCTGAGGGTGTTTTCAGACCTACAGATTTTTGTATTAGACTGATGCCATCTTCAAAACTAAGGCCAAAATCTCGACCTATGCCTAAAAAAACGACGCCTGTGCCACATGTGCAGGCCCCTATGCCTTAAAAACAAATAATCAAAATGGCTTTAGATTTAAATAGATTTAATTACTCTGATCAGGGGTAGCCAACCCTCCCCTTCTAAGAGGCCTAGGCAAGACATTGATTATGAATCTTCTGAACAAGATTCTGTTTCTTCTGACTCTTCTAATGAACAGGAATTGTCTATACCTACTTACGAGGACTCTGATGCAGAAGATTCCATTCCTTCTGCTTCACCCCCTGAGGATTTTTCTTTTGGGGAAACTTTACATATCTTAAGGGAACATTTCCACTGGGAAAGTCAGGATTTTTCTAAATCTAAAAAGAGACTTAGGGATTTTCTTCTTCTTCCTCAGCATAGGCCTTTGGCTATACCTCCTGTTCTAGACAATGTTGATGATGTTTTTTCAGAATTTAGTATGGTTCCTGAATCTCTGCCTCCAGCTCCTTCTAAGCCAGACAGATACTACAGGGTTCCTGACTCCCACAAATTCCTTTTCAAAAATCCTGTTGCAGATCCTGAAACCATTTCTCAGGGTCCCAAGGGCATTAAGGCTTCTACTGCTAAAAATCCTACCCCTTCTGATAGAGATTCCAGGGCGCTGGATAGATGGGGTAAGAAGGCTTACACTTCTGCAACCTTGGCAATCAGGGCTTTAAACTGTCAATTTGATATGCTAAAATATCAATAGCATATCATGGGGCTGCTTAAACAGAAAAATTATGTTAATTTCTGACTGTGTGGAAAACAAAGACTTACAGGATTTATTGCATTCAGCTGAACAAGTTGGAAAACATACTTTGCAATGTGGTTTTGATTCTTTGGAGGCCTCTTGCAGGGCTGCTGTAACTGGGTCTGTGCTAAGAAGGCATGTGTGGCTCAAAGAACAAAATCTGCCTGATCATGTTAAAGCAAAATTGTTGGATGCTACTTTACAACAGGACCGTCTCTTTGGTAATAAGGCTGAATAAGTTTTAAAAAAGATGGAAGATAAAGCTAAATCTATGCAAACTGTGAAAGATTTCTTACAAGTGCACCCTCCAAGATTTAGTAGGCACTGGCCTACTAAGAACTGGTCCTTTCCAGTTCCTTCAAGAGCCACTCAAGTCAAACCCAGACATTCCAAAGGCTCCAGGTTTCAGTCACAAGGGACTTTCAGAACAAAATAATGGGGTGCCTCCTCTTCCAAATATGGAAACAACAAGACACCTCCCTATGGTAAGCAGTCTCAATGACTTCCCTTTACACTTACCAAGCACTTACCTTTTAGCCATCCCTTTGGGGGGGGAAACTGGCTATTCATGCAAGAAACTGGCAACTTATAACCCAGGACAAATGGGTTTTAAATACAGTATCCCAGGGATACTGATTTCATTTCCACATGTTGCCAATTCCAAACAGATGGCCAGATCTGCCCCCAAATCAGTGGGCAGAGGCCCAGAAACAAGTACTTTCCCTCATGAGCATGGGGGCTACACAGCTAATACCAGAAGAGGAAAAGGGACAAGGTTTCTATTCAAGACTTTTCCTGGTACCCAGAAAAGACATATCATGGCATCCAATTCTGGACTTATCTACTGTAAACACCTTTCTGGACATTCCAAAATTCAAGATGCTGACTCTTCACCAGTTACTTCCTATGTTAGGCAAAGATGCCTGGTTGGCATCTCTAGATTTAAAAGAGGCTTACCTGCATATCCCAATCAGGGAATCTTGCAGAAAATATCTCCACTTCAAAGCAGGCTACTTGCATTACCAGTTCTCTGCACTGCCCTTTGGCTTATCTACTGCACCCAGGGTCTTTACAAAGTGCCTGGCTCCAGTAATTGCATTTTGCAGGCAAAGAAATATTCAAATATATCCATACATGGACAATTGTCTAATTCAGGCAGAAAACAAGGAGACTCTTCTAAACCATCCGGCGTTTGTAAAAAGGGTTCTAACTTGTCTAGGGTACACTATAAACAAAAAGAAATCACAACTGGTACCCTCTCAAAAAATTACATTCCTGGCTGCAAGCTTGAATACAACTGCCCAGATGGCTTTCCTTATGCCAGGGAAGCAAATTCATTTGGTGACTTACTTCAAACAAGGTGGCCACAAAAAATGTGCTTTCTGCAAGGCAAATACTGCAAGCCTTGGGGTTCATGGCCTCCTGCATTCTTCTAATTCCATATGCAAGACTGCATATGAGGAAACTTCAGTAGTACTTAAAAAGTCTATGGAGTCAGCATTGTCACGGCCTGGAAACAATGATTCCTATCATACCTTGCCTGCAACTAGAGTTCCTATGGTGGGCAGAGGCCTGCCACCAAAACAAGGGACTGCCATTCACACCACCCCCTGCCACCCAAACCCTAACTACAGATGCTTCAGACTATGCTTGGGGGGCACATCTGGCAGGGAAGTGCATTCAGGACAAATGGAGCCCAAATCAAATGCACCTTCATATCAATCAAAAAGAAATGTTAGTTGTACAGAATGCACTGACAGCCTTCAAGGGTTGCCTTCATCCAAGATAATTGATAAAGACAGACAACACCATGGTTATGTGGTACATAAACAAGCAGGGGGATACACACTCCTACCCCCTTTGCAGACTAGCCATGGCATTGTGAAACATGGCCTTGACCTATCAAGTACAACTACAAGCTCAATTCCTGCCAGGAAAGCTGAATACTCTGGCAGACGAACTAAGCAGAAATCTCATGGACCCACACGAATGGAAAATGGAACCATGGATTTTCAACATGTTGACACACAAATGGGGGAGCCCAGACATAGATCTTTTTGCCTCACCCCAGAACTATCAGTTGGACAAATTTTGTACAAGAACTCATCACAAAAAATCCTGGAAAGTGGATGCTCTATCCTTCAGCTGGAAAAAACAGTCTATGCCTTTCCCCCTCTGCCTCTGCTCTCCAAAGTTCTACTAAAAGTCAAACATGACAAACCAAAAATTATTTTGATTGCTCCAGACTGGCCTCGCCAACACTGGTATCCACTCCTGCGCAATGTGTCACACCTTCCACCGTGGCACCAGACTCAGACATCTTACTTACTGTGCCAGCAGAACAACCAAATTCTGCACACACAGCTCCAATCTTTGAATCTTGCAGTGTGGCTAATCACCTAAATTCACCCTTAGCATCTCTCAGCAAACCTGTAATGGATGTCATTTTGGAGGCGAGAAGGCCTAGTACTAGAAAATCTTATGCTGACAAATGGAAAAGATTCTGTGCCTGGAACCAATCTCAAGGAATAAGCACAGCAGTGCCCAACATTCCACAGATTTTACAATAGTTAACTGAGATGCTTCACAAGGGCCTGTCCTTTTCTTCCATAAAAATCCATGTCTCAGCCATTTCAGCTCATTACAACACAGACCCTCCCCTCTTCTCTCATCCTCTGCTAAAGCAGTATCTCAGAGGGGCCAAAAACATAAGACCACCCAGGAGAGTTCCAACCCCTGCCTGAGACCTCAATTTTGTATTGGAAAAGCTCACCCTCCCTCCTTTCGGGCCAGCTGCTACTGCAGACGTAAAATTTATGTCCTGGAAAACAGCTTTCCTTTTAGCAGTCACTTCAGCTTGAAAGATTTCCAAATTACAGGCTCTTATGGCAGTGGAGCCTTTCATCATTTTTCATGCGGACAGGGTATCTCTCAGGACCAATCCATCCTTCATGCCTAAGGTGGTATCCAGTGTGGCTCATAATCAGACCATTCATTTGCCAACTTTCTTTCCCAATTCACAGAACAAGAGGGAGCGGATTCTGCATTCATTGGATGTACGCAGACAACTTAGATTTTACTTAAACAGGACAAAATCTCAAAGAAAATCTGAGCAACTGCTGGTGGCATTTGCTGCAGGGGCAGAGAGAAAAGCTATTTCAAAGCAAACCATTTCTAAATGGATAAGCTATTGTATTCATTTCTGCTATATGCACTATGGAAAAACTATCCCCCAGGGGATCAGATCCCATTCCACCAGGGCTACGTCTACTTCCACAGCCTTTCTGAGAGGTGTTCCTACCAGGGACATTCTAGAAGCTGCTGCCTGGAGCTCAGCTCATGCTTTCACCAAACATTACCATTTACCAATTTTCTCTAAATCCAGAGCTGGCTTTGCCACTGCTGTCCTGCAGGGCCTTATAGCTGGTCCTAATGCTGTATAATTCCCTCCACCCAACCATAGCTTTGGGAATCTACCTAAATGTAATGACTGCAACAGTGAAACACGAAGAACATAGTACAGTTGTGTACACTTACCATAAATGTAGATGTTCGAGTGTATACACTATTGCAGTCCTGATTACCCTCACTCCAGCCCCGTATTTTTCTCTGGCTATACCTCTACTTTCTTTCACTATGCTTAAAAGCCCTTTTGGTGTATTTGCTTTTGGGATTGGAGGTATATTTTTTGTGTTTTTAATTTTATTTGCTCCCCATTTGGGGGGCACCTGACATCTGGGGCAAGAAAAACTGATGTAATGGCATCGGCTGCATGTTTTATACCCTGACGACCTGACGTCATGGGAGAAGGGACAGCAACCAACACAGGACCCAAGACGTTGTTAATCAGGCCGACTGAGGGCAACCTGCCAGCAGATTACCCAAATGTAATGACTGCAACAGTGAATACACTCAAACATCTACATTTATGGTAAGTGTACACAACTGTACTATCGCACTACAGTGAGGAAAAGAGTACATTCCCCAATCCTCACTGTACCACAGTTTCCATTCACAATGCCGAACTCATAATAACAAATTAAGCTTTACTTTCATTATTATGATTTCATATTATTCCAGTTCAGCATTGTGAATCTTTGAAAACTTACTGTCGGCCACACACTGTTCAAGAACAAGCCTTCGAAATTTTAATGGCAAACCATATATATATATATATATATATATATATATATATATATATATATATATATATTTATAAGACTGATTTAGATCAAGGAAAAGAAAAACAAAGACAACGTTATGGGATAATGTTGTCACTGATGTGCTGGGAGACTGGAAGCATATACAAAGAGGATAAATAAACCATGGAAATGGGTCAGGGACAGGGGTGTGAACAAGAGGTTAAAAAAGAAAGAAAGAAGACAATGTGGCTAGACAAGAACATATAAGCTCTGCTGGTAGCAGCAAATTAGCTTTACTAGATTTTTTTCTAAATCTATAGGATTTACCAGCACTAAATGCCAATGTTGAAGTAAACAGCACAGCAGATTTTACATTTTTGTAAATGGTTTTAGCAAGTCATTCAGGTGGGCTTTTACCAACAGTCTGAAAAGTGGTCAATATTGTACAGGCCTATAAGGCAAGTGAAAAGTTTTTGTGGTGAATTACAAGCCAAGGTATCTTCTCTTCTGACTCTTAAATATTTTGGAAGCTTCAGTCAAAAAAGAAACGCTAAATGAGTTATATTGCATGTTCATTGTTTGATAACTGCTTAATGCTGTTCAAGGTTGCAGGGCAGTCAGAAGGTATCCCACAACTTGTAGGTGCAAGGCAAAGAAGTAAACTTAGGTGGGACAGCAGTACATTGCAGGACAAATATTCACAAAAGCAAACTCAACTACCTACTCATCCATATACAAACACACTCGCACTTACACACACATACACACACACACACACACACACACACACACACACACACATACACACATACACACACACACACACACACACACACACACACACACACACACACACACACACACACACACACACACGCACACAAGCACACCTACAAGGATTTTGGAAGAGTACCACTTACACCTGTGACATACCTTTAGAAAAAGCTAGAAACTGGAGCACAGGACAAAAACTCATGTGGACACAAGGAAGACATATAATTTCAATAGACAAGAACCAAACTAGAGACCCAAACACTTATAAGGCAGCAATGCTAAGTGCTGCACCACTGTGCTGCATTGGATGAACTGTATACTGTGGATATTCAAGACAGCTATCATTATGAAAATGTTAAAATGGGTCTTGTAATACAGAGCACTGCTTTTATGAAAATATTATATGTTCATAGGTGTGTACCAGGCTAATGAAGACTGGGGCCTTTTAAGCCTAAGAAAAGGGGAAAACGGTGTATTCATCATAACTATGAACTTTATATTTAATCTGTAGACCATACTATAAATATAAACCGTTTTTATATACATTCATTGTTAAAGAAGTGATCAGCAACACTACTGAACAACAAAATGGTTAATGGACAATGAGAATTTTAGATTTTCAGATGGGGACCAGTTGTTGACTTGTGTGACAAACAGTTGTTCATTAACTAAAACCAACTAACTAACTAAAACTACACATTGGATAATGCAAGTCACTGCAAATGTATCACCCCCCATTCCCCAAAGTGTAGCAATCCTCAAAGATGGGGAGGCATGTGTGAGAAGGGCTGTACTGTCATTTCAAAGTTTGTTTCATTTAAAGCCTCATTATTTGCTAGTTTTTCAGTCAGTTCTCCTACAGCCCTTCAGAAAGAATATGTAAAAGGATGTCAAAAGGTCAATTTTACTCCCTCTGTATTTTCACTTGTAAAGTATGGGCTGTAATTATGTGGGCCACAATAAAACACATTGATAATTTAAAACCTATCACCATTGCTAATTACAATGAGAAAAATGAGCATTTAAAATGTTCTTATTAAAATAAAGTTATCAAACACAAGTATGTTTTAGTTAACCCTCTTTAAACTAAAGTAAAACTGAAACATATGTATATGTGTACATACAGATAGATAGATAGACAGGTGTATAGATAGGTAGATACACAGATATAGATATAGGCATGTATTCTACATTCTGATTATGGCCCAGGTAAACGAAGTTTGAGTCTTGTCATGAACACTTGACAGCACAGAAAAGGTGGAGGGCAAACCCCATCTTGATGGAATGTATGCTTGCATGCATTCATGGGGAACGCAGCCATGTTGTTCTTCAGTGGTGGAGACTAAAGAGACAACAGTGCTAGTGCTTTGGGGGTGGGCAGGGCATCCTGTGTGTTATCAACATGTAAAGGGGTAGAAAATGAAAGTAAAAACACACCCCAGTAGAAGTATAATGCTGTACCAGGTGCCTCTATATCCATGCTGACCTGAAGCATGGACTGGGGATAGTCGATGGAAATAATTGTAGGTTCAGTATATCCATCAGAAAGGGAAAGGGTTGGAGTTATGCTGATTGTGCAAAAATGGGGAAAATATCTAGGCATGTATTCATGTAAA